>NC_133617.1:388709972-389009972 GCF_048593235.1 Sminthopsis crassicaudata | reverse complement strand
TTTAGCACCTCTCAACATCATAAAAAGACACAATCAGGTAGCTAGAATTATACACTAGAAAATTACTATCCCTTGTAAACTAGCAGACAATAAATTCACAAACTACTGATAGAGACAAGATGTTTTGAGAATTCAACAAATTAATCCTATTGGACCTGGAGAGTTATAACAGATAAAATTGAGATGTATATCTTCCCTGGGACAGCTAGGTAACACAGTGGATAGAGTGCTGGACCTGCAAGCAAGAAGACCTGAGTTCAAATTCAGCCTCAGACACTTACTAGCTGTGTTACCCTGGACAAGTAATTTAACCTTGTGTGCCTCAGTTTCCTCATCTGCCAAATGAGCTGAAGAGGGAAATGGCAAATCACTCCAGTATCTTTGCCAAGAAAACCCCAAATGTGTCACAAAGAGCTCAGACATGACTAAAATTCTGAACAACTATATCATCCCTATTCTGCTTTGGGAGTTAGTTATACAGAAATTACTTTCTGTGAACAGAGAAAAAGATGAGTTTGCATCCTGATAGTGTTATTTAGTTATGAAAAGCAGTCATTTTACCTGCCTATTCAATAGTCTTGAGAACATTAAAAATAAAATAATTGCAGGTAGTCTCTACTAGGCTTGTATCTGAAAGAGATCATAAAAAAGGGAAAAGGACTCCCATGTCTGCAAAAATGTTTTTAGCAGCCTTTTTAGAGCAAAGAACTGGAACTCAGGTCAATGCCCATCAGTTGGGAAAAGGCTGAATAAGTTATGATATATGAATGTAATGGAATATTATTATTCTATAAGAAATATTCAGCAGGATGATTTCAGAGAGGCCTGGAGAGACTTACATGAATTGATGCTGAGTGAAAAGAGTACAACCAAGAGAACAATGTACAAAGCAACAACAAGATCATACAATGATACATTCTGATGGATGTGGTTCTTTTCAACAGCTAGGTGATTCAGGCCAGTTCCAATGGTCTTGTGATAAAAAGAGCCATCTGCATCCAGAGAGAGATCTGTGGGGACTGAGTATGTATCAAAACATAGTATTTTCAGGGTTTTTTAAATTGTTATTGCTTGCATTTTGTTTTCTTTCCCATTTTTTTTCCTTTTTGATCTGATTTTTCTTGTGCAGCATGATAATTGTGGAAATATGTATAGAAAATTGCACGTATTTAATATATATTGGATTACTTGCCATCTAGGGAAGGTGTGGGAAGAAGGGAGGTCAAAAAAAATTTGGACACAAGGTTTTGCAAGGGTGACTGCTGAAAACTATCTGTTTTAAAAATAAAAAGCTTTAAAAATTAAAAAAAAGAATAATTGCAGGATAGTGACTTGTGTCAGAAACCTATCTATCAGAACTCCATTAAAGAAGTTAAGAAGATATAATAATTATTATAACAATAATATTCATTATTATAATTAACATAGTGCCTTTAATACTTAACACTACTTGGTACATAGTAAGCACTTATTAAATGTTTATTGACTTTTAAAATTTTTAAATTTTGTTTCTGACTACACATGTATATTAATTTTTAAATATACATTTCTTAGTGAATTACGTTGGGAGAGAAAAATCAGAACAAAAGGGAAAAATCACAACAGAAGAAAAAAACAAAAAAATGAACATTGTGTGTGTTGATTTACATTCAATCTTCATAGTTTTCTTTCTGGATGTAGATAATGTTTTCTACCCAAAGTTTATTGGGATTGCCTTGGATTTAGTAATTTATTTAATAATTTAATTTATTTTTAATTTAACATTTAATAATAACACACCTGTGTTTAGTTCTATAGCACTTTTCAATCTCCTCTTACCAAAAAATCCCTGTCACCTATATAGTGTAGTTTATTACCCTCTCTGGTTTTTAAGAGTAGAAAACCAAACCCCATTTAAGGGATGTGACTTGTCTTTGTCACATAGCTAGTGAGTCTGACTCCTGGATTTTGGACCAGAAAGTGGAGTATCCAGTGCTTAGAGGGAGGTTCCCTCTGATAGGGAACTCAACTCACCCTTTCATTCCACTTTTGAATAGCTCTAAGGTAACAAAAGGATTTTGTTTTCTAAAACCTGCCCTCTTGTAGTTCCTAATTGGTCTGTTTTGCTCTTTGGACCAAAGGAAAGAAGTTGAATCTCCATTCCACATGACAAACTTTCAGCTGTTTGAAAAACTCTGAAAGCCATTCTCAGCTACCCACTTCCTTCTTGCCTCCTCTAGAACAATTCTTTGGTATACATATAATTTTGCCCATTTGCTAAATCCAAAAGCAAATTTGTATACTAATGAAGTGGATGTGCTTATTTTTACATAAAGAATTAGATCTTGGTGGAATATTTGATACTTTTTGCTGTTGTCAAGTTTTTCTAACCCCCCACATTCAGTTATTTGACCCCATATGGGTACTACTCCCACATCTTAAGATACTTTTTTTTTTTTTCCCCTGAGGCTGGGGTTACTTGCCTAGGGTCACACAGCTAGGAAGTGTTAAGTGCCTGAGACCAGGTTTGAACTCAGGTCCTCCTGAATTCAGGGCTGGTGCTCTATCCACTGAGCCACCTAGCTGCCCCCTTAAGACACTTTGAGAGGACATGGGCATGCTTGTAGAATGTGTAATAGGGACCCAAACAATGAATAATCCTTAACAATGAAGTTCTTTATTAATTACTTTCAAAAGGATAGGAGAGCAAAACTGTCTTAAGACTATCTCAACTACTGAAGAAACTCCAGCTTTAAGACTCTGAAAGTAATTCTGTTATATAAGAGAAATTTATATGTCAAGTTTTTTACAAGTGCTTCTACTCCAGCAGACCCTATTTCTGCTGACCAAAGAACCCTAGGGAAGCAGGAACTAAAGATGGATATCATTCTGAACATATGCAAAAAAAAAAAAAAAAAACCTACTGATTAGAATGTGTGTTTTTAACAGGAAAAGAACTCATGTGTGCAAAAATTTTTATAGCAACATTCTTTCCAGTGGCAAGAAACTGGAAATAGAGTGAATGCCCACCAACTGGGGAATGGCTGGATAAGTTATGTATATGAATGTAATGGGATATTATTGTTCCATAAGAAATGATGAACAGCCTTATTTCAGAAAAGCCTGGAAAAACTTACATGAACTAATGCTCAGTGAAGTGAGCAGAACCAAGAGAACACTGTACACAGTAATTGAAATTGTGTGACAATCAACTGGGATGGACTTGGATCTTTTCAGCAATGCAGTGATTCAAGACAATTCCAATAGACTTGGGATAGAAAATGCCATCTGCATCCAGAGAGAGAACTATGGAGATTAAATGTTTTTTTTTTTCTTTCTTGTGCTTTTCTCCCTTTTTTGTTTGATTTTTCTTGCACAACATAACAAATACAGAAATCTGTTAAAAAGGGAAAGATTTGTATTTCTAGCTACAGAGTATGCAAATCTGTGTACATCTCTAATAATAATGATGATGATGATAGCTTACATTTACATAACATGTATCATGTTTTTATAATTATTATCACTTTTTGATCCTCACAACAATCCTGGGAAGTAGATGCTATTATTGTCCCCATTTTAAAGATGAGCAAATTGAGACAAACCTAGGGTAAGTGATTTGTCCTAATAAGTGTCAGAAGCTAGGTTTGAACTTAAGTATTCCGGATTCCAGGTCCAGTGTTCTGTTCACTTCCCCATTTAGCTACTCTATACTTCACTATATTCTTGTATGTACCTGTGTGTATTCTTCTATATTTCTCTGTCTGTATACTTCTCTGTGTTTGTGCTTGGATCCGTGTCTCTGGATTAAGAGTAACCAGATCAAGACTCCTTCCTCTGTTGGCTTCCTGATAAAGGGCCATTCTGGGAGGAAGAAGGCAGATGTTTGAGGGCTAGAGGGCAAATAGTTAAGCTGCCCTGCTACTTCCTTGTGTGACAAAAGTCATGTGAGGATAACCTCTGGGCTTCTACCTCTTCCAGGGAAGAACCTGAGCACACATGGTCAAAGCTGAAATAGGAGGTTCTCATCTTGGGTACAGCAGGCCCAGGCAGGCTAGTGTTCCTGTACAACAGGGGAGAAGGCTGCTATCTCCCACCCTGCATTCCCTGCTGAGATAGGGTCAAATGGCCCTTCTCCTGTCATCTCTTCAGGCTCAAAGCTGTAGGAAGCACTTTTGCATGGTATCAAAGGACTCTAATCATGGGTCATGCAAGAAAGGGGGTATATACTACACACCTGTCAGATTGGCTAAGATGACAAGAACAAATAATGATGAATGTTGGAGGGGCTGTGGGAAAACTGGGACACTGATGCATTGTAGGTGGAATTGTGAATATATCCAGCCATTCTGGAGAGCAATCTGGAATTATGCCCAAAAAGTTATCAAACTGTGCATACCCTTTGACCCAGCCATACTACTACTGGGCTTATATCCCAAAGAAATACTAAAGAGGGGGAAATGACCTGTATGTGCCAAAATGTTTGTGGCAACTCTTTTTGTAGTGGCTAGAAACTGGAAGATGAATGGATGTCCATCAATTGGAGAATGGTTGGGTAAATTATGGTATATGAAGGTTATGGAATATCATTGTTCTGTAAGAAATGACCAGCAGGATGAATACAGAGAGGCTTGGAGAGACTTACATCAACTGATGCTGAGTGAAATGAGCAGAACCAGGAGATCATTATACACTTCAACAATGATACTGTATGAGGATGTACTCTGATGGAAGTGGATATCTTACACAAAGAGAAGATCTAATCCAATTCCAATTGATCAATGATGGACAGAATCAGCTACATCCAGAAAAGGAACACTGGGAAATGAGTGTAAACTGTGAGCATTTTTTGTTTTTCTCCCCAGATTATTTTTACCTTCTGAATGCAATTCTTCCTTTGCAACAACAACAACAACAACAATTCGGTTCTGCACTTATATATTGTACCTAGGATATACTATAACATATTTAATATGTATGGGAATGCCTGCCAACAGAAGGGAGTACAAGGGATAGTGTTGTAAAAAATTACCTATGCATATGTACTGTCAAAAAATGTTATAATTACAAAATTAATAATAAAAAAAAAAGAAAGGGGGTATGAACAGGATGTGGCCATCCTGAATCCTACTGTAATTACAGTGAGCTAAGGAACCTTAGAGAGGCCACAGACATCCAGTTAGGAGCAGAGTTGAGACTAGAACCCAGCTTTCCCACTCCCAGTGTAAAGATCTTTTCTGCACACCTTTGCCTTACTTACCTAGCTGTTAGTAATTGAATGGGGATGATTCAGACAAACTGAGACCTTACATGGGAGAGATCATCCACTGCATCCTGGACTGTTGCCTGTCTTCTTGACCTCCCTCTGACCACTGGACTCGAGGAGATTAAGGTTGCCTAAACTCTAGCCAGTTCACACTCAAGTCATCACACTGGTGATATCATTGGGCTTCTTTGTAAACAAAGGAGGAAAGGGAATCACCACAACAAGAACTACTCATCCCAAAGGAGACAGGGATAATTACTAAAGATTGCCTCCCCTTTCCCTAAAGTTGAATCATAACTATTCCTCATTTATCTTATTATTACCTTCACAAGTGCAGGACCCAGGTCAGCGACTCTAGTTTCCCCCAGACTGTGATACCCCCAGGCCTGAGCTAGAATTTACTCCTTTTTTGGGTCCAAAGGACTAGAAGCTCAGAGGTAACAGAACCAAGGCCTGCTTCTTCACCTTGTCAAACTCCCCTAAGGCCCCAAATCCCCTCCTTCTCAAACAGGGGCCAAGACACTCCTGAGCCTCCCCTGGCTGAGCTCCAGGAATGTGTTTCAATCTTCCCAAGCAAAGGGGCTTTGTGTGGCTTTTGGCGGCTTCCTCTGAAGTCCCAGCCTGCAGCTAGGAACACCCATCTGTCACTGAGTTCAAGCTCCAGCCCAACCCCACCAAGCCCAACAGGGGGTTATAAGGAGCTGTTGACACAAGAGCTGAGTCAGCTCCCCCTGAATGGGATCCTCTTTTCTATTCTCCCACACCCTCTTGTGTGATCTAGGAGGTGGGGGAGTGATGAAAAGGTCCTTGAACATCTTCTGGAAGGAGTACAACAGGTACTGAGAGAGGCAGCACAATTAGCTAGAGTGGATAGGGCTTCTTAGTTTGGAGTCAAAAGACTTTAAATCCCATCCTTAGGGATTCAAGGCAATTCCAGTATACTTGGGTTGGAAAATACCAATCCCATCTAGAAAGAGAACTCTGAAACCTGAATATGGATCAAAGCATAGTATGTTCATCTTTTTGTTGGTTTTTTTTTTTTATTTTTATGTCCTTTTTTTTTTCTTTTGGTCTTATTTTTCTTGCACAACATGACAAATGTGGAAATATGTTTAAAAGAATCACATATATTTAATCTATATTAGATTGCTTGTTGTCTTGGAGAGAGGGGAGGTAAGTAAGGGAAGGAGAAAAATTTGGAAAATAAAGTCTTACAAAAATAAAAGTTGATATGCACAAAGGGCTATCAAAATTATGCATACCTTTTGATCCAATTGTCTCACTACTGGGTCCATGTTCCAAAGAAATCATAAAAGAGGGGAAAGAGAGAGACCCACATGTGCAAAAATGTTTGTGGCAACTCTTTTTGTTGTGGCAAGGAACTGGAAACTGAGTGGATGCCCATCAGCTGGGGAATGGCTGAGTAAGTTATGGTATATGAATGTTATAGAATATTATTTTTTTATTAATTTTATAATTATAATTTTTTTGACAGTACATATGCATGAGTAATTTTTTTTACATTATCCCTTGTATTCATTTTTCCAGATTTTCCCCTCCTTTCCTCTATTCCCTCCCCTAGATGACAGGCAATCCCATACATATTACACGTGTTATAATATAACCTAGATGCAATAGATGTGTGTAAATCCAATTTTCTTGTTGCACTGTAAGAATTGGATTCCAAAGGTATAAGTAACCTGGGTAGAAAGATAGTAATGCAAACAGTTTACATAGAATATTATTTTTCTATAAGAAACCATGAGCAAGCTGATTTCAGAAAAGTCTGGAAAGACTTATGTGAACTGATACAAGTGAAATGAGCAGAAGGAGGAAGATGGAGATGGAATGTGGATCAAAGCATAGTATTTTCAGTTTAGTGTTTTGTTTGCTTTTTTGTGTGTTTTTTCTTTCACCGTTTAATCTAATTTTCCTTGCACAGCATGACTATGGAAATATGTTTAGAAAAATTGCACATGTTTTACCTATATTGGATTGCTTGCTGTTTAGGAGAGAGGAAAAAAGGGGAGGAGAAGGAGAAACATTTTGAACACAAGATTTTTGTGAGGGTGGATGTTGAAAATTATCTTTGTATATATTGGGGAAAATAAAAAGCTATTATACCTCATTTCCCTCATCTATAAAAATGAAAGAATCCTCCAATTGTCTTTAAGTTTCTTTCTAGATTTAAATCCTGTGCACCTGTGATCTCCATCCTCCTTTTTTGTCAGGGAAGGGGGAGGTAAAGGAGAAGGAGCTCTCCTTCTGTGTGCTTCTCTGAAGCACATAGCTCTGACCTAAAAAAACTATGAGCAGTTAGAGCAGGTAGAAACTCCCTCATTCCCTCATCCCAGCTGGAGCAATCAAGGATTCTTTCTGAAGGAAAAGAACTCGATGTATATTTATTAGCTATGACCCTGGGCATTCATTTAACCACTGTCTACCTCAGTTTCTGATATGTAAAATGGGGATCATAATAGCACCTTCTTCTCAGGGTTGTTATGAAGATCAAATGAGATAATATTTGTAAAGGGGTTAGTCTAAGCCTGGCACATAATAGGCAATAAACATATTGTTTCCTTTTTTTTCTTGATTTAGGTCCTGAAGATTTGTCAGGATCTGGCTGGGGAAGAGAAGAAGAGAAAAGAGACTGCTCATAGATAGAGGAATATTGCTAGCAAAAGTTTATAGGAAAGACTGGCATATCTGGTCACTGAGGAACAGATAGTGCTAGTGCTCTGGGAGGAAGGGAAAAAAGCTTCCCCCTCAGTGGTAGTAACCAGAGGCTCCTGCCCTTGGTATTGCCACATTATTGTGGTAGGAGCTAGAGCTGGAACTATCCCTGACTCATATCAAATCCAAGAGAGGTTAATGGAGGCAGGACCTTACCAGTAGTGGGCAAAGATGAGGAGGAGATTTGGAACTGTGCCCAAAGGGCTATCAAACTGTGCATGCCCTTTGATCCAGCAGTGTTACTACTGGATCTGTATCCCAAAGATATCTTAAAGGAGGGGAAGGGACCCACATGTGCAAAACTGTTTGTGGCAGCCCTTTTTGTAGTGGCAAGAGACTGGAAACTGAGTGAATGCTCATCAGTTGGGGAATGATTGAATAAATTGTAAGTAATGGAATATTATTATTCTATAAAAAATGATGAACAAGCATGACAGACTTGGTTCTTCCCAGCCATTTAGTGATACAAGGCAATTCCAATAAACTTTGGATGGAAAATGCCATCCACATCCAGAAAGAGAACTGTGGAAAGTGAATATAAATCAACACATGCTATGTCATTTTTTTCTCTTTCTTCTCTTTTCTTTTTATCTCATGTTTTTTTCCCTTTTGTTCTGATTTTTCTCTCTGAATATGATTCATAAGGAAATATGTAAAAACAACAATAACAAATGATTGTACATGTATAACCCCCCAAAAAATACTGTTTTCACATATAACTGGGTGAAAACAAAAACATTTTTTTAATGAGGACAAAAAAAAAAAGTCAAGTCCCATTCTTTTGTTACCTCTCCCCCCAAAAAAGATGAGGAAGAGAGAGGGAGAGGAAAAGCTGTCACACCTTTTGTTCCCCCACTGCAATTCTGTTCCTGGACTTTATTCAACTGCAAATACCATCTCCTTTTTTTTTTTCCCTCAAGAAAATCCCATGAATCATTTGGAGAGTTATATATGGGGTCACAAACAACTGAACAACCATTTCCCTCTCTTCCCTTCAGGAGTGAAGGCTATGGCTGTGCAAATTCCTAAGGGACATTCCAGACTTCTTTTTTTCTTCCTGTGAGGAAAATCTACTCACTATATTAATTTATGTAACCACAAAAGGCTTGTAATGTAATCAGCTAGAGGGAGTTTCTCTCCCCACTTAATTGCTATAGTCACAGAATCAATCAATCAACAGGTAACATAATGAAGTCACAAAGTTTATAAAGCAGGTATTGAGGAATCGTTCTATAACCCCACCTCAAGCCTTTAATCAATTTGAGAGAATTCTTGACTTTGGGCTACTGAATAAAGACACAGTAATGTCATACTGGCAATATCTTATGATTGGCTGAAGAAGAGGCCAAGGATAGGAGTTCATCAATTCAGAAAATTGGCCCAGAAGTGGAGGAAAAACAAGATTTGAGAAATTGCCCTGGGGGAGGAGGGGAAGGATGGGATTTTCTCTCCATCAATCCTCACACCTAGAAAGAGGCCAAATCAGACTCCTTTTCCCACCAGATTCTCAGCTCACAATAATTTATATGCTATACAGTCAAAGAAAAAGAAAATTGAAGACCCTAATTGTTTGCTTTAGTATATAATAATAATGATGATGATGACAATAATTTATATAGTACCCTAGGGCTTACAAAACACTTTATAAATAATCATTTCATCATATATTTACAATTATCCAGAGAGGCAGGTACACTTGACCTCTTCTGTGACAGGTCTGTTGAACATCTGAATGGCTGACTGTTTTGATATTTAGATCCAAGGAATATGATTGATTCAGACAACCACAAGATATTTCCAATGTGACATCCCCATTTTACAGAGGAGGGGATTGAGGCAAACAGAAGTTAAATGACTCGCATACAGCTAGTAAGTATCTGCATTTGAACTAAGATCTTCATGATGTCAGGTTCAATACTCCATCTACTCTACTCACCCAGCTGTTATAATCTCCTGGGTTATCAATTCTTCTGTTCCAGCAACTAGTAATGGAGTCTTCATTATCACATAGCACAGGGACCCTGGAGTTCTTTACTTTGGGCAAACAATCAATTCATGAATTTGATTATTATCTTTATGCTAATGACTCCCAAATCTAAATATCCAGTCTCAATCTCTTCTCTATTTCCTTTTTTTAATTAATTAATTTTTAATACACATTGCTTTATGGATCATGTTGGGAGAGAAAAATCAGAACAAAAGGGAAAAACCATGGAAGAGAAAAAAATAGACAAAAAGAAGTGAACATAGCATGTGTTGATTTATATTCAGTCTCTTTAGTTCTTTTTCTGGATACAGATAGCATTTTCTGTCCAAAGTCTATTGGGATTGTCTTGGATCACTGAACCACTGAGAAGAACCAAGTCTCTCATAGTTGATCATTCTTGCTGTTACTATGTACAATGTATTCCTGTTTCTGCTTGTTTCCCTCAGCATCAATTTGTGTATTTCTTTCCAAGGCTTTCTAAAATCAGCTTGTTCATCATTTTTTGTAGAACAATAATATCCTATTACCTTCATATAACTTGTTCAGCCATTCCCCAATTGATTATCCTCTAAATTTTCAATCCTGCTTTTTATTGTTGTTATCATTTAGCAGGTTTTCAGTTGTGGAAAAATCCAATTTGGAGTTTTCTTGGAATGATTTTGCCATTTTCAATTCATTTTACAGATGAGAAAACTGAGGCAAATAACATCAAGTGTCTTGCCCAGGATCACATGAGTAGGAAGTGTCTATGACTAGATTTGAACTTCCTGACTCCAGGTCCTGTGCTCTATCCATTGTGTCCATCAGTACTGCTTTGCCAGTTGTATATTAAACATTTTGAACTCAACATAGCCAAAACAGAATCAGTAATCTTTCTCTCAAACACAACCACTTCCAAACGTCCTTATTTCTATGGAAGGTCCACCATTCTTGAGGTGTCTCAAGTTCATAACCTAAATTGTCCCTCTTACTATTCAATTGATTTTAGTGATTCCATATTGTCTTTTTAATCAAATATAAATTCATCTAGTTAATTTTAAAGCACTCCTTGCTTTAAAATCTGAGCTTTGCTCCAACCTATATTTTCTTTTTTAAAAAATTCTCTACATTTTTAAACTTATTATTATTAGAGCTTTTTATTTTCAAAACATATGCACAGATAATTTTTCAACATTGATCCTTGCATAGCCTTGTGTTCCAAATTTTCCCCTCCTGCCCCCCTCTCCCCAGATGGCAAGTAATCTAATATATGTTATACATGTTAAAATATGTTAAATCCAATATATGTAAAATATTTGTACCATTATCTTGCTACACAAGAAAGATCAGATCAAAAAGGAAAGAAAATGAATAAGAAAACAAACTGCAAATAAACAACAACAAAAAGAGTGAGAAGGTTATGTTGTGATACACCTTCAGGTCCCACAGTCTTCTTTTTGGGTGTAGATGATTCTCTTCATCACAAGATCATTGAAACTCAATCATCTCCTCAATCATCTCATTGTCCAACCTATATGTTCAACTTTACTGTGCATTGCTTCTCCCAATACATCCATACATGCAGAAAATACCCACACACTCCCATCTTTACCTATGCTACATAGAATCCTTCTCAAGGGACTTGACATAATTAAAGCATCCCTCTACCCCCCTTTTTTTACATGAAGCCTTTCTAACTTTCTCTTCCTTGAAATGTTACTGTTCTTCTTCTCAACTACCTTGTGATTAGCTACTTTGTATTTATTTGTATTGATTCTGCATGTCCCAGTACAGTGTTTCAAAAGGTTTAGTGCAGTTTACACTTTTAATGACCTTCAAAAGTATAAATGCTATAAACTTACCTAAAAATCATTTGAAAATTTAGTTATTCACAATAATATCATAATTAATCATATCAATAACAAAGCAACAGAAATCATATGATAATCTCAATAGGTGCAAAAAAAAAGGTTTTGACAAAATACATCACCCATTCCTATTAAAAAAAAAAAAAAAAAAAAAACTAGAGAGCATAGGAATAAAGGGAGCTTTCCTTAAAATAATAAGCAGTATCTATCTAAAACCAATAGCAAGCATTATTTGTAGTGGAGAGAAGTTGGACACATTCCCAATAAGATCAGGGTCAAAACAAGGATGCCCATTATTGCAATAAGATGTTTCAGCCCAATTCCAATTGACTTGTGATAGAGAGAGCCATCTGCATCCAGAGTAGGAACTGAGTATGGATCACAACATAGTATTTTCACCTTTGTTGTTGTTGTTGTTTGCTTGCTTTTTTTTCCTTTCTCATTTTTTTTCCTTTTTGATCTGATTTTTCTTCTGCAGCATGATAAATATGGAAATGTATATAGAAGAATTGCACATAGAAGAATTTAACATATATTGCTGCCTGGGGAGGAGGAAGGAGGAAAGGAGGGAGAAAAAAATTTGGAACATAAGGTTTTGCAAGGATGAATGTTGAAAACTATCTTTGCAAATATTTTGAAAATAAAAAGCTATTATTTAAAAAAAGAAAATTTAGTTATTCAAAATTTTTATACCTATTTAACTTTTGGAAATTTAAATAATAATTTTCAATTGGGTCATTCATTGTCATTGTACCATGAATTCATGTCAGTTTCTGGGTGACACTTGTCCAGACCTCTTGATATGTTGGGAAGGTTCTCTTGTTTGATCACCTTGATCACCAGATCTTTCTCTATTAGTATTTTTCTTCTTGGGCCTCAAAACTGTTATGTAAGCACCTAAGCCTCATTTTCTGCATGATTTTAAGGTTAAGGCTACAAATGCTATCCTTTTGCTATCAAATAGCAACTGATGAAAATTTTTTTCAAAGTTCAAAAATTAAGTAAAGCAATGGCCATGTCAAATTTTTATTGTAAAAAATACCTATATTTTTAAAATGTGAATAATCAATCTTCCAAATTTTATTTTTTGCAAGTATGTAGCATTTATGCTTAAAAACTGCACTGAGACTTTTGGGAGACCACATATTTATCTGTGTCTTCCATCATAATGTAAGTTCCTTGTGGGCAGAGCTTATTTCTCTTTATGTATTTATGTATCTCCAGTGCCTGGCATGGTACTTGGCACACAGTAGGGATTTAATAAATACTTGGTGGAATTCCAATAAATTTGGAAGGAAAATGTAATCCTTATCCAGAGAGATAATTAAGGAAACTGAATGCAGTTCAAAGTATACATTTTTTCACCATTTTTTCTTCTTTTTTTTCCTTATAGTTTTTCCCTTTTGTTGTGATTTTTCTGTCCCCTCATCACTCAAATGGAAATATGTAAAAAAAAGAATTTACATGTATAACTTTAAAAAATAGTTCCTATAAGAGAACTGTATAAATATGTACACATATATTATATTTAAGATATACTTTAGCATGTTTAACATGCATAAAACTGCCTGCCATCTAGAGGAGGGGGTGAAGGGAAGGAAGGGAAAAGTTGGAACAGAAGTGTTTGCAAGGGTCAATGTTGAAAAATTACCTATGCATATGTTCTGTCAATAAAAAGCTATAATAAAAAAATTCCTTTTAAAATAGTTGCTGGTTAATAAATAGTATTGCTATATTTCTGAAGAGACTTTTCCTTTCCTTCCTTCCCACTGGTCCTTTGTCCAGATTCCTGATTTGTGAGCAGAGAAGTAGAATGGCCTCACCAGAAGTTACCCATAAAAAAAGTAGTGGCTTCTTCTGCCTCTGGTGGCATTGTATAGCTTAAGAAAAGAGTACTTTTATTTTTATTTTTATTTTTATTTTTTACAAGTTGGAGATTCTGAGTTCAAATCTTAACTTCATTACTTGCAATTTGTATGCCAGACTAGGCAGTTTGCTTCCTCTCTTTTTCTCTGAGATTTCATAAGTATAAAATAAAAGCATTAGATCAAATGATCCCTAACTCTCCCAGGTCCAAAATCTATGATATACCCCAATTTCTACTTAAACCAATATTCACATTGATGTCCCTACAAGTATCCTGATCTTCTAGTTTATCAATATCTTCAGATCTCATGACCTATATGGATAGAGCTCTACTCTGTCCATAAGGATAATCAATTATGCCCTAGAATCTAATCAATCAAAAATTTTCTCCTTCTAGGCTCTTGAATTCTGAAATTCCTCTTCTTATCACAATGTTCTATATTTCCACTTCTTTTTCTCATTCATTACTCCTAAACCTATTCTTCACCTTCATAATGTCTCTCTACCACTTTCTCTACTCCTGACTTATTACCTCTGCTTGGATTTTATTTTACCCCTTTCATAATCTTAACCCCATAGCTCAAGAATTCAACAATATACTACTCCTCAACTTTGAATCCCTGTTCCTCTTTCCCATTTCATTTCATGCCCTTCTAAATCCCCATGCCTACTCTGCATTCCATTTTTCCATTATCCATCTTGTCTTCTCTGCTTTTACTCTGAGGCCTTTGCCTCATCATGTTAAAACTCATGATGAGCTGAGCTTACTGAAGCTTTCTTCAAGAATAATAAAATGGTATTTTTTCTTTATTTATTTTTAAGCTATGTTGGGAGAGAAAATAAAAGTCCCAGAAGGAAAAGGACTTTTACTTGGGGTGGCTGGGACTATGATAATTGACAACAGAGAAAAAACAGAGTTGCTCTATCATTATTCTGCTTTTGTTTTCTCTGCCAAGAAGAATTATTGTTGTCCTGAAGATCACAGAATAAAATTAGGAAATTGATACCCCAGATAAGTGAAGAAATAGTAAGGGAGCATTTAGCTTTCCTTGAATCCAAGTTAGCTGACTCAGATCAATTACATCCTTAAATACTGAAAAAACTGGACAAGATGATTGCTGAGTCACCATCAGTAATATCTGATATATAAGATTGGAGAAGGTGCAAATGTTGTCCATATTTTCAAGAAAATGAGGATAGTCTGCAAACCAATGGCCTGTGAACTTGATTTCAATGCCTGGTAAAATTCTAGAAGCAATCATTAAAGAGCTAGTTAGCAAACATGTAGAAAGAAAAATCAGGATAACAAAGATCCAATGGCTTCATCAAGAATAGCACATTTTCTTTTTTGACAATTGACCTAGATTTTAGTAAATTTTTGACAAAGTATTACATACTATTCTTGTGGAGATGAAGAGATATGGATTAGATGAGAATATAGTTAAAGTAGATTAAGAAGTGAGTAGTTGTTGATGATTTAGTGTTAACCTAATGTGAAAGGGAGTGTTTAGGAAATAGCCTAGGGATCTGTGTTGGACCTTGTGCTGTTTTATGTTTTTATGAATGATTTGGAGAAATGCATAGGTGACATGCCTATTATATTATATTTGACACAAATCTGGAAGAGAGAGCCACTGTACTGGATGACAGTCAGGTTCCAAAAATATCTTGATAGGCTAAAGTACTGGGCTGATTCTAATAAGATAAAATTCATTAGGAGTAAATAGGAAGGCTTATTTATGCTTGGTTAAAATAAAATCAAATTCAGAAGTACAAAATAGGGAAGGTAGAGTCATACAGTAATGGTTCTAAAAAATATCAGAATGTTTTTAAGGACTATTATAAGCGACAATATGAGTCAGCATCATGAAGTGGCATACAAATAAGCTAATGTAATTAGCTGCATTAAGAGAAGCAGAGCTTCCTGGAATATGGAATAATAGTCTTACTATACTCTGACCTCATGAGTTCTCATCTGGCATTCTGTTTTCAGTTATGGATGTCACAGTTTTGAATGGATTCTGATGATCTGGGGAATACAGAGGAGGGAAATGGGGTTGTAAAAGACTTTTGGTCCATAGAATATGAGATTCATCTTAAGGAACTGGGGATTTTTAGTCTGGAGAAGAGAAAATTCATGGAAGAATATGATAGCTATCTTCTTATTATTCTTATTATTATTATTATAGCTTTTTATTTACAAAACACATGCATGGGTAATTTTTCAAAATTGACCCTTGCAAAACCTTCTGTTCCAACTTTTCCCCTCCTTCTCCCTACCCCCTCCCCTAGATGGCAAGTAGTCCAATACATGTTAAATATGTTAAAATATATGTTAACTCCAATATATATATATATATTTATATATACATATTTATACAGTTATATGATTGCTATCTTCAAGGATTAGAAAAGCTATAGAGTGAATGAAGGATTAGTTTTGTTCTCTTTGAACTAGAAGCAATCAGCAAGTCATAAAGAAACCAATTTTCGTTTGCTATCAAAAAGACAATCTTAATGATTTGAGTTTTCATAAAGTAAACTTAACTTCAAACAGAGCCTGGGTATATTTTTTATCAGGTATATTATAATGGATATTCCTTCCATTTATGGATTGAACTAAATAACCACTAAGCACCTTTCTAACTGTTAAACTCAATGACACCATGAAAGGTACTTAATTTATAATATCAATCATATATGGGACAAGTATTTATTTCATAAAGTGTCAAGATACAAAAAAATTCACAAGTTCACCTTGACAGAAATATAAACATGATTCAAGAAATTTTAAATACTATTATAATCCACTGGAAGGTTAAATAATAAACATCAGAATAATGAGCAATTTGTAGGACTGATGAATAGCACTTTTCACCTCAATTCTACCAAAAAATTCTACCAAAAACTAAGACTTATAGAGGGAAATATAATAAAATTAACTTGTAAAGAAGCACAACCTCTCAGATAAACTATTGAGGGAGAAACAAAAATTATTTTAAGAGCCAGAGAGGGAAAAATATCTCAGATAAATGTACTGAAAACATTTGTTTGAAGGCAGTAACATAACTGAGGTCATAGTGGCAACAAGGCTTTGAAGTCCGTCAGTTCATTTGAATGTGACCGTTCTTAGATTTTTAAAAGTTGTATCTAATAGACAAAATTGTAAATTGGATAAATGAGAACTCTGGGAAGATTATATTAGAATTGTTGGGTTCATTCATGTCTGAGGGAAAGACGTATTTAAAAATGAGTCACTGACTACTAAGATACCCTGATTTGAGACATGGGAAATTTGGTCGTATATGAGAAGGCAAAGGAATTTTAAAAACAAGCTGCAGGAAGAAGTAAACAAAAGGAATTTGAGTAAAAGAAGATTTCTTTTTAAAATTTATTTTTCTTAATAGTATTTTAGTTTTCCAATGTAAAAATAGTTTTCAATATTCATTTTTGTAATGTTCCAACTTTTTTCTCCCTCCTTCCTTTACCAGCCCCCTCTCCAAGAGAGCAAGCAATCTGATACAGATTAAACATATACAAACCTTTTAAACATGTTTCCATATTTATACAAGAAAAATCAGACCAAAAATTAAAAAAAAAAAAACACAAGAAAGAAAAAGCAAACATAACAAAAAAAGGTGAAAATGCTATGCTTTAGGCCATATTCAGTCTCTATAGTTGTCTCTCTAGATGCAGATGACATTTTCCATCCCAAGTCCATTAGAATTTTCTTGGATCCCCTCACTGCTAAGAAAAGCCAAGTCCATCACAGTAGATTATCACACAATATTGCTATTACTGTGTACAATGATTCTGTACTTTTCTCAGCATCAGTTCATGTAAGTTTCTCCAGGCTTTTCTTAAATCATCCTGTTCAACATTTCTTATAGAACAACAATATTTCATTGCATTCGTATACTACAACTTGTTCAGCCATTTTTGCACATGTGAGTCATTTTCCCTCTCATATGATCTTTTTAGGATACAGAGCCAGTAGTGACACTTCTGGATCAATGAATATGCACAATTTTAATATCCTTTGGACATAATTCCAAATTGTTGTCCAAAATGTCTGGATCCGGTCACAACTCTACTAACAATGCAACAGTGTCCCAGTTTTCCACATCCCCTCCAACATTTATCATTATCTTTTCCAGTCATCTTAGCCACTCTGAAAGGCATGAAGTGGTACATCAGAGTTGTCTTTATTTGCATTTCTAGTGATTTAGAGCATTTTTTAATATGACTACAAATTACTTTAATGAAAGACATAGATTTTTTTTCAACTGAGATGACTGTAGGCACTTGCTTATTGGAAGAATCATTGCTTTGTTGATCACCTGAAAAAGCTGCTGGAAGCTTTTTGGAAGATCTTGATCCTGTAGATGTATGCTAGGGTTTATTGCTCACCAGAGCCCCCTATTGCTCTCTCTAGTTTGAGAAGGAAAAAACAGAAGAAAGACAAACTGCAGTTGTTTTGCTATAAGCTGTACTTGACTCTGAGAGGAGGCATGGAGTTGATTGGACAAAGCAAAATCCCTTAATATTTGCCGTTATAAATTTGTAGTTCTCCAGCTTGAGGGAACTTATCACTGAAAGAGCATAACATTTTATTCAGAGCCCTGTTAAGGGTAGCTGTGATGTACCCCTATGGAGATGATCCACTTTTGGCTTCAAGAAGCCAGTAAGAACAAGGAAACTCATCTTCCCCAACAACAAACTCTCTTTAGTTATTTATATCATCTCACCCTTCCCTTCCTTTCTGCCCCAAGGGCCTGGTGGCATATTCCCCTCACAACAAAAACTAAGTCCTGTGTGATTGTTATATGTATATTTCATAGTTAATTTTCTGTTTACTTATAATTTTCTTCTAAAATAAGTAAGCCCCAAAGGGCTTCTATGTCCCCAGAACCTAGAATAGCATCTGGCACTTAACAGTAGTAGGCTCTTAACATAATTTGTTGAATGAACAAGTGAAGGAGTGAATGAATGAATGCCGGCCATTTGCCCAATCTAGTAAGCTCATTAATACCATCACCAGAGCTGATCATCTCTTTGCTCTCTCCTCCCCTCGCCCTTGCCCTGCACTCAGCATCAGGCCTAAGTTTCTCTTGGACTTTTATGGGTGATCTATTACTTCTTTGCAAACAGCCCATTCTAATATTGTCCCACCCTGCTGCCTGAGAGCAGATCAGCTAGGCTGAAGTAGTCATGAGAACATCAACTGACCAGGCAAACTGAACCTTTTGAGGAGGGAGGGAAGCATGGGAGGGAGAAAATTCTGGAACTTGAAATCTTATAAAAGTGAATGTTTAAAATGACCTTTATATGTAATTAGAGAAAAATATTATTTAAAAAAGAATTGTAACAATTATAACTTCTTCTTTCCATTCCTTTTATCATTCAGCCATCTAAAATACTAAAGCTATAAAGGAACTAGCAGGCAGTACAAATTTTGCTTCAACAGTCTATTCTATACAAATAGTAATAATAGTTTACTTTTATATAGTATTTTACATATATTATCTCACTTGAGCATCACAATAATCCTGTTATGTTATCATTACCTCCATTTTACAAATGAAGAAGCAGATTCAGAGACATGTCCAGGATCATGCAGTAATATCTGAAGTGGGATTTTAACCCAAATTTCATAAATCCAGTCCCAGAAATATACCTATATTACGAGGACTATTACTTCAAGGAGACAGAAAATATTATATATTCAATAAATGCCCAGGCTAGAGACCTAGTGCTTGACCTGGAATAAGAGTGACCTGATCAAAACTACTGACACAGAGGAATTAGAAGGGGGAGCATGACTGGTGGTTCTGAAAACCTGCTCACATTAGGGAATGGGTTAAAGAGGGAACAACACACACATGTATATGTACATATATGTATATGTACTAAAAAGGGCATAGCATCCTTCAAAACCAATAAAGAAATAAGGAGGGGAGGGACTAGGATAAGGTGGGGACTGGGAAGAGTGTATAGATTAGTGGGAATGGGATAAAGAAGGAAGGAAAGAGTGAGAGGAGAAGATAAGGAAGGGATCCGTGGAATGAGGGAGTGGTGGGGAGGCTACATGGATGGAGGCAAGGCAAGTTAATGGATAGTAGAAGACTTATCAGGGACAGAAAGTAGCAGAAATACATAAACATAATAACAATGATTAGGAATAGAATTTATTAGAAAAAAAAGTAGGAGTAGTAATCTTTGATCTCAAAATCAACCTTTAAAAAGATTCAATCAAGGGCAGCTAGGTGGCTCAGTGGATAGAGCACCAGCACTGAAGTCAGGAGGACCAGAGTTCAAATTTGACCTCAGACACTTAACAACACTTCCTTACTGTGTGACCCTGGGCAAGTAAGTCACTTAAGCCCAATTGCCTTGGCAAAAAAAAAAAAAAAAAATTAAAATTAAAAAAAGATTCAATCGAGAGAAATCTTCATTACATGCTATATTGTTTAGATTATGTAGGTGTCTATACATATGTATATGTGTGTAAGTGAATGTATATGTGTATGTATGCTCAGGTGTGTATATACATGTATACATAAATATATCTGTGCTTAAATGTAGTCTGTTTTGGGGAGATGGGGGGAAGAAAAGGGAAAAAATAAAGTAAAAAATGCATAGCAGAGAACAAAAAAATCTACAAAGAAGCAAAGAAAAGATGGATAGTTATAAATATACAATGTCTTCTATTACTATATATGCTTTCTTAAAATGGAAATTTATTGCTACATATTTTGAATCCTCTCTGATGTTCTTTTGGACACATGACAATTTTTTAATTTTTCTGTCTTTTTTTCTTTTCCTATTTTGTTTTTTTTCTTATTTTGCATTTAAATGTAAATAAATAAAATAAAATTTTAATATATCAAAAGAAAAAGTAAAGGGGGGAGCTAGATGGCACTGTGGAAAGAGCACCAGCCCTGAAGTCAAGAGGACTGGAGTTCAAATCTGACCTCAGACATTTAGCACTTACTATCTGTGTTTCCTGGACAAGTCACTTAACCCTAATTGCTTCACCAAAGAAAAGGAAGGTATGTTTTAATAAGGGGGGAAAAAAAAGATTTAACATGATGTTAATTAGACTTGGCAAATCTATCCTAAATTTGAATATGTGAAGATATTATTTCAACTCCAAGAGGATAAAGGAATAACGTGACCAGCTTTTTTGTAAGATTTCAGGGATGAACAAATACCCAGTGATGGGTGAGCAAGAACTACTATATCTGTCACACTGGAATCTCAACTTTAGTTAGCAATATCTTTCAATGTTAAGACAATTGACAAGGTTCTTCTTATCAGTTCCTCCATTACAACTTCCCATTATATACTTCTTTTTTGTAAAAAAGAGTTTAGAAAGCAAAATGACTTTAGGCTAAGCCATTTTCTCACCTGAGGATGATTTTAGGCATCTGCCATTACAATACTTTTGCAATGGTGATTGCAGTGGTGATTCAAGGAATTTTTGATTTCTAGTTGTGGATCCTCCATGGCCAATCTCTAGAAGGTCAGTGTCTGGCAATTCAACAATCTCTAAATAGATGATGAGTAGTGGTTCCTTCTCCTTTGTTCTGAGTTGGCAAGCCCTCAGAGCAGAAATGCTAGTCCTCCTTGAATACCCACTACATCCCAAGAGAAAGATCTAACCATCTTTGATTGCACAGATAGGTAAAAAGTTGTCAACAAAACAGATGTCACAAGTTAAATTGGTTTGCGGCATTTTATCAACAGATGCCTGAAATATAACAACATTTCCTTTCAACCAGTCCTTTACACCAATTGAGAAGAGCTCAAACCAAATTCTGAGGCAAGTATAGGCAGTTACCATTATTAAAATCAATACAGTAGAAATCAGAGGTAATATTAATTTTAATCTTTTTACAATGTCAGGCCCAAGTTTGTCCTCCTCCTCCTCCCATACAAGTCACTTCCCTCTCTTATTCCCACCAATCAAGTCAGCACAGAACAGCTGGGGAGGGTCAACCTTCAAACAAGTTAATAGGGAACTGTCCAATTGGCAATTAGTCTCATGTGCTTCATTATCCAAGTGCATTGCTCAGTTCTAGCCCTTTACAGTAAAATATGTCATTATTTAAGAATTTGCAGAATAAGTCTTGGCTAACTATAATGCTAATTCTCTACACTAACAACATTACTAATTTTTCTGAGACAGTTCTTAAGCCTTGTTACAAATGAATAAAGAATGAATGAATTTAAAAAATCAATGATCAAAAACAATTTGTGTAAAGCACTGTATTAAGTGTTGGGGATATAAATAGAAAAGCAAGATAATATCTGTTCTCAAGGAGCTCACATTCTTATTCTTAATATTATTTATTTTTAAAAATTTTCAATCATATTTAATTTTTCCAAATATATGTAAAGATAGTTTTTGACATTCATTTTTGTAAGACTTTTTGTTCCAAATTTTTCTCCCTCCTCTCTTGCCTACCCCCTCCTCAATATAGCAAATAATGTGATATAGGTTCAATAGATACAATTCTTTTAAACATATTTCCATATTTGTCACATTGTACAAGAAAAATCAGACCAAGAGGAAAACTTGAGAAAGAAAAAAACAAAAAGGTGACAATACTATGCTTCAATCCATATTCAGTCTTCATATGTGGATGACACTCCATCACAAAGTCTATTGGAATTGCCTTAAAGTACCTTATTGTTGAAAAAACCTAAGTCCATCACGTTTGATCATCACATAATCTTGTTGTTGCTATGTATAGTGTTCTCTTGGTTCTGCTCACTTTATTCAGCATCAGTTCATGTAAGTCTTTCCAGGCTTTTCTGAAATCATCCTGCTCATCATTTTTTATAGAACAATAATATTCCATTGCCTTCATATGCCATAACTCATTCAATCCAATTCAATTCCCCAGCTGATGGGCATCCATTCAGTTTCCAAGAACTCTCACTCTAATGGAGATAACCTGCGTAGGTTTCAGCTACAGGTGGAATGGAATGGGTCCATTATCTTTAGTACCCTAAAATAGTAGCAAAGCAGAAGAGAATATTACCATGTACATTTTTTAAAAATGTACCATTTGACAGTGCCAGGGATTTTGGTGACAAGATCATTCTTTTCCACATCTTTAGTAACTGTGGCTGCTTAAGGATATGAGAACTGTAACACCTGCAAAAGAAATTACTCCATTGAATCTCTACAAAGAATGCTTTCCTGGATTATGACTATGAAAGGCAAGTTGGAAGCAGACTACTGTTGTTCCCAGGGACCTTGGACTTACCTGCCCACAGACTACAGGTGTTCCATATTTAGTGCTGGTGATATCAGGCTCTTCCACAAATGTATAAAAACTGGAATCATGGCTATTGAACTAAAGAGTACTGCTATCCCAAGTGCTCTTAGGCACAGGGGAGAGCTATCAGACCCCAGGCTCCTTGTCATCTTACCTGTTTTATTTACTTTTCTGAGCAAATGTAAAATTCCAGGGAGTTCACTGTGCACTTTCCCAACCCAAGAGATATAAGTATTATCTGGATAGCAAAAGAACATCAAAAATTCCTGTTGGGCAACAAGGGAGTCATCTTTATCAAACCAAAACCTCAGGCAGGAAAAAAGTGGAGGCAAGTGAGGTTGAGGATTGGGAAAACTGGAAATAGATATTTTCTTTTTTTTATTATAACTTTTTATTGACAGAACACATGCATGGATAATTTTTTTTTAACAACATTATCCCTTACACTCACTTCTGTTCCGACTTTTCCCTTCCCTCCCTCTACCCCCTCCCCTAGATGACAGGCAGTCTTGTACATGTTAAATATGTTATAGTATATCCTAGATACAATATATGTGTGCAGAACCAAACAGTTCTCTTGTTGCACAAGAACAATCGGATTCAGAAGATAAAAATAACCTGGGAAGAAAAACAAAAATGCAAACAATTTACACTCATTTCCCAGTGTTCCTTCTCTGGCTATAGCTGATTCTGTCCATCATTGATCAATTGGAACTGAATTAGATCTTCTCTTTGTCGAAGATATCCACTTCCATCAGAATACATCCTCATACAGTATCGTTGTTGAAGTGTATAATCATCTCCTGGTCCTGCTCATTTCATTCAGGATCAGATCATGTAAGTCACTCCAGGCCTCTCTGTATTCATCCTGCTGGTCATTTCTTACAGAACAATAATATTTCATAATACTCATATATCACAATTTATCCAGCCATTCTCCAACTGATGGGCATCCATTCATTTTCCAGTTTCTAGCCACTACAAAAAGGGCTGCCACAAACATTTTGGCACATACAAGTCCCTTTCCCTTCTTTAGTATTTCTTTGGGATATAAGCCCAGTAGTAGCACTGCTGGATCAAAGGGTATGTATGCAGTTTGATAACTTTTTGGGCATAATTCCAGATTGCTCTCCAAAATGGTTGGATTCTTTCACAACTCCACTGACAATGCACTAGTGACCTAATTTTCCCGCATTCCCTCCAACATTGATCATTAGGAAATAGATATTTTCTTTTTCTTCTCCTTTCTCTTCAGTCCTCTCCTCTCACTTTCCTTATGTTTCTATCTCCTATTTCCCTTTTCTCCCCTTTTCTCCTTTCACTTTTTCATATCTTCCATTTTATAGTTCTAACAACACATCTGTGCTTGTCTTTCCACAATTCTTCCCACATGGACTATTTCCATCTTTTGTCATTTTTTAACAATTTGCTGGGTGTAAGGTAAAACTTCAGAGTTGTTTTGATGTGCTTTTCTCTAATCAGTGATGTTTAAAATTTTTTTTCTTTTGAACTTGAAATACCAATTTCCCCCCATATACACAGTGACTCTCTTCCTATATGTCTAATCTCTCCTCAATTTCTTTTGAATCTTTATCCAGGTCATACCCACTAACTGTTTTTTATTATTTTTTTTCTTTTTTTCCTCACTAACTGTTAATGTCTCGTGGGGTGTATTGAAACCAGCTTTTGACCAAGTGTTAAATTATCAGTCTAGCAAACACTACAAATCAGGGCTTGATTTATTGCTTTGTTGATCGTCTAGATTTAAGACTGTAATGGAGATATCATTTTGCTTTTTCAAAGAATTAGTTGTTAAACATTTGCTATCACACTTTTGGTGACTTCCCAAGAATCTGTGTTGGGCCCTTTTCTCTTCTACCTCTATTCTATAGCTTAGTGATTTCATCAGCTCCCTTAGGATTGATTTAATTATCACTTTTCTGCTTATGATTCTCAGATCTACTTATCCAGCCCTAATATCTTTCTTGACCTTTAGTCTCAAATCTCTAACTTCCTAGTAGATATTCAGAACTGAATATCCCATTTTAAACTCAGCATGCCCCAAAGTGAATTCATTCTCTTTCCCTCAATCTTTGTCCCACTTCTAGTTTTCCTTTTGCTGCTAGATGGATGGATAGATGAATAATGTGAGCAAAGAAATTCTGAACAATAACATGAGCACAGTCCTCCATCACTTAAATCCAATTTACTTGCATGTCATGGCATCACCTTCCTGTTGTGATGGTCCTCTGAGAATGCAGGACGAGTAAAACAACAATGATATTAGTAATGACACTATAACAACTGGTTATACAATTCACCCACCCCAGACATTCCCTAGATACAAATTACTATTGAGGGTACCACTGTTTTCCCAGTCACTCAGGCTCATAAGTTAATCTAGATGTCCCCCTCTATTCTTTACTCTCTCACCACCTTGACCCCTCATATCCAATTTGCTGCCAAGCCTTATTGAGTTTACTTGTAATGTCTCAAAATCTTCTCCTCTCCTCTGGCTCTGCTACTGCCCTAGTACAAGAATTATCACTTCATTCCTGGACTATTATCTAGGTTCATCTTCTTTTCTCAAAGTATTCCTTACTCCAGTTACTCCTCCACTCTGCTGTTAAATTGATCTTTCTAAACTGAACATGTCACAGTCCTATTTAATAAACTCCAGTGGCTCCCTATTACCTCCAAGATCAAATATGAAAATCCTCTGTTTGCCTTTTAAAGCCCTTTATAATCTGGACCCTCTCTACCTTTCCAGTTTCTACTTGAAAGTCTACTTGACTCCCATTGATATTGTTCTATTCAGTAGCACTGGCCTCCCCTTATTGCTCCTCATACTGGACTCCCATTTCCCAGCTCAGACCATTTTCACTAGTTATCCCCCATACCTGAAATTCTTTTCCTCCTCTTCTATATATCCTGGCTTCCTTGGCTTCCTTCAGGTCCCAGAAAATCTCATCTACAAAAAGTCTTTTCTAATCTTCCTCAGTGCCAAAGTATTCCCCCTTTTGATTATCTTCAATTTATCCTGAATGTATCTTGTTTTTACATTGCTCTTTGCTTGCTAAGTAATTGTGAGCTCCTTAAGATCAGGAACTGGTTTTTTTTTTGTTGTTTTTGTTTTTTTGGGGTTTTTTTTTTTGCATTTCTTTGAATCCCCAATGCTTACTCCAGTACCTGAACTTCAAAAAAAAAATTGGGAGGGAGTAGATTTTTTTTTAAATTTTACATTTAAATACAAAATGAGAAAAGAAAAAAAAAGTCATATACATAGTAGACCATAAGAGAGAATTCAATTTCAACATATTTCCATTTCAAGAAAACCTATATAATCAAATCAGCCAACACTTAAAGAAATTAATTTAGACTATTCATGAGGACAAATACTAAAGCTGAAGCTTAGTTTTGCCTATAAATTGAGAAGATAGAACTCACCAGAAAAGACCCTGATGTTGGAAGAGATTGAAAACAAATGGAAAAGGGTTTTGCAGAGGATGAGATGGATACATAGTATCATGGAAACAACAAACGTGGCCTTGGACAGACTTCAAGAGATAGTGGAGGATAGAATGCCTGATGTGGTATGGTCTATGGAGTCATAGAGTTAGACATGATTGAACTAACAGCTAGTGTACCTCTGCTACTGGGTTAACTCAGCTACATGCTAGCTGGAGTCTGTCACCTAGCACACTTGATGGACTGCACATGTTCTGATCTTAACTAATGAAAAGAACCAGACACTGATCAAAGCAGGTCCTTCCTCCCAACCTAGTATCAAATGTGAGGACATAAACAGGATAATTTTTTTCTATAAGATGTAGGCTTTTTTTGTTGTTGTTGTTCCTTTCAAGTTGGCTTGAAGCAAATTGGGATTTCTCATAGCTGGAATTTTTGTAACTTTTTAAAAAATATGTTTATTTAAAACTTAAATACGAAATGAGAAAATACAAAACAGAAAAAGAAAAAACAAAACAAAACATTGTCATGTGCCTAGCAGAACACAAAGGATTCAAAGTATATAACAATAAATTTCCATTTCAAGAAAGAATAGGTAGTAATAGAAGACATTATATTCATAACTATTCATTTTTTTCTTTGCTTCTTTGTAGGTTTTTTATTGTTGTTGTTCTCTGCTGTGCACATTAGTAATTATTCTTTTTTTCCCCCTGAGTTCAGGATGCTCTTGTTTGCAAGTCAATGGTTTTCAGTAATAGGCCTCTAAAGGGGATATTATCAGATTTCCATGGTAGAGAAAAAAATATGGAGATAGACAATCTGACGAGCATGAAATTATCAGTATGAATGTGTAGCCTCAGAGAATTTGATGGTTTCTATCACTTTGCAATGATGTATGCAGAAGAGTATGTGAAATCCCTGAATGGGGCCCCCTGTACCTCGAAGACCATATTGTTTTGGAGGTGTTGGAAGACCTCGAGAAAAAGACTGATTTGATTGTCTAGAAAACATTGGTTTCAAGCTCTTAATTCAAGTGATGGTTTAATAAAACCTCCACTCCATGCTATTATATGTAACTTTTACGATGTTAACATAAGATTTATGTCTTTGTTCTAATTCATATAATTCTGTCATATATTTTTACATACTATGCATTATGTTTTTCCACATGTATTGCACGCTCACAGGATGCAAATATAATTTGAATGCCATGTATTACACAATGAGCTGGAGGGGATCTTAGTTCTGGACTCAAGCAAACTAAGTTCAGTCTATGGAAGAAAAAACTCATGTACTGTGAATTTATTTAACAATGACTGTCAGAGAAAATTTATTAGATATTTACGAGCATTGCTGCTTGGAAGAAGATCAAACCAGCAAGGTTTCCTATGCTAATTAGAATTCTCCTTGCTCAAAGCCAAATTACATTTTAAAGTACCACATTAGACTTACATGTTATAGTGTTCAAGAAACAAAAGACAAATTTCTTCAACAAGATAAAGGTAAATAGTGTAAATTCAGGGTTTTTGATTTGCCTAAATGGAACAACAATAAGGTGTGTCCTAAAAGAAATATTTTCCTCAAAGGACTATCTCTTTCCCTTTTAAGCTTTCCCTTCCATTTTGGTCAAGGTAAATTCAAGAGATACTGCTCTCAAATTTTATGAAACAAAGACATTCTTACTTTCAGATTGCTCACTACCCTAATCTTAAATTTAAGGAATTAGGATTCTTTTCTAAAGTTAATTGATCTTTTTACTATAAGAAATGATTGGGGTTTTGATAAAAATGAATTCAATGAATTTGGAATTTGTTATAGTTTCTATTCAAGGAAGAGATCTACAATATTTTCTATTCAGGAGAAACCAAACGCTTCAGACATTGTCATAATATTATTTCTTAATGTTTCCTAAAAGAAGAAAAAATGTCTCAGTGAACATGGTTCCAAAGTCCAAGGAGAACCTGAAGACTCTTTTCCTAATGAGAATGGTCAGGCTTTCTCATTGTTTCTGGTTCATGTATAGAATCTCCCCAAAGGGCATCACAAAGGTATTAAAAGTACAATATGTACATCATGTATAAAACTTAATTTCCTGCACATAAAAATATTTAAAATACAAACGACTTATGAGAAAACATTGACAAAGACAAAACTATGAAATCATCAATCATGACTCCTATATTTTCTCAAAAGGTCTATATTTAAACAAACATGAAGCAACATCTTTAAGGTTCAGATCTTCCTGTAAGCCAGGGGTATAATTGTAGAAAATTCCCCATGTTATCAGAATGAGGAACCTAAGGACTCTCTGACATTTGATTGTGCCACTCCCTAGCAATCTCTCTCTTACTCTTAGGTCACTTATGCACAGGGAAAGAAACTTGAGTAATAGGGGCACTAGTGGCCTAAAGTCTAGGTCCAGACTCCCCTAGGCAATAGACGTGCCCACTGCCATCTGTGGACATCTAGCTGGTGGGAAGGAATAGGGCCCGTATCTCCTCTCTCCAACCTGAAGTCTGAGAGAGAGACGCTCTGAGTCCTCCTCACACAGACAAGGAATAAGAGTCCTAAAGGTCTCACTCACTAGTGGTCTCTGAGGTCTGCATGTGCTGCTCTTCTCAGCATGGAGTCCACTCTTCTTGCCATCATTGGGTCCCAGGGACCAATATGGGGATTCTTCTTGCTCACAAAGCTCTTCAGCACTAAGCCATCTACTATCACGTGCATGTTCCACAGAATTAGCTTCATACACACATCCTCAGCCATATTACTCCAATCTAGTTTCCTTCTTAGACACTTGTTTATGTACTTGTATTATAGAGCTCAAGTTATTATATGTGATTGCATCACATATCAATTAATGATGCTTATATGTGTTTAATTTTCATCTCCAGAGACATTTCATTGAAAGAGATGGAAGATGGAGGCTAGTAACATTCGAGGCAGAATGACTTGCTTTGAAGTTAAAAGAAAAGGAGCTTAATATAGCTCAAGAATATAGCAGTTCTCTAGTCTTTGTGGGTGCTAGTCTGGGGCCTGTCAGATTAAGCTATGACTTATAACTCCTTCAGTCCTCAGGGTGGAGGCTGTAGGGACAGATCAAGATCCAGCAAAACTGATCCTAAGCAAAATGTGTAGACTACAGCCAAGGGAAAACCCTAAGAAGGAGGGAATCCAGATTTCAACTGCTTCTAGAGCAGGGCTTCTTAAACTTTTTCCACTCATGATTACTTTCTACCCAAGAAATTTTTACACAATCCTGATTATATGGGTATATAAAAAATAAGTATACAAATTTACTGATGACAAATCATAATTTTGTACCCCCACATTATGTGACCCTATATGGGATCGTGAATCAATTTAAGAAACTTTGTTCCAGAGTAGGAGTTTTTAGTTTGTGGTCTTTGAGCTTGTTTTTAATATTTTGATAAATCCATTTCAATAGGGAATTCCTTTGCAATCTTATGCATTCATCCTATTCATTTAAAAAATTAATTGAAATAGGGATCTGGGTGTTCAGCAGAGGCCAGAGACACCAAGAAGCTTGAGAATTCCTGTTTCAGAATGACTGGCAAGTTTAGCTGACAGCTGGTGCTAGAATAGGAAACAACTGCTATGAATACTTTCCTTCTCCTTTTACTAAAGACAAGGGTCAATCAGTAGAGACTGATCCCAGTTGATTCATGTATGCCTTGACCTCTGAGGGAGCAGAGGACACTGACTTCAATTAACAAAGGGTCTCAGCCTTTTAGGTAGGATGGGACTAGGGGCCATAAAGAGCTAGAGCTGGCAGGGACTTCATGCACCATCTAGTCCACCTCATTTTACAAATGAAGAAACTGAGGCCCAAGGGAGTTGAGACTTATCCTTAATTAGTAGGTAGTAATCAGTCAATAAGCATTTATTAAGTGCTTACTATGTGCCAGGCACTGTGCTAAATGCTGAGAAAACAGACCAAGGCAACAGATGGTCCCTGCCCTCAAGGAATTTAACGGTCTAATGTAAGTAGTGAGCATTAGGAACAGTATTTGGGGGAACTGCTAAAGAGCTATTTCACCTTTAATTTCATCTAGAATTTGAACCTCTGACTTTAGAGCTAGTGCACTTTCCATGATACTATACTTTCTCTGAAACAGAGTATATAAGTCTGCTAGAATCTGAAAAAAGTTTTTGCTTCTGTTACCATTTTTCTAAATCCATTAAAGATTTATTACAGTATGTTCTTGAATTAGAAGTATCAATGGGAAACAACCGGTGATGTAATGAAGGAAAGCTGCCAAGAGAATGAAGCCTATTCCATTATTCTGATGGGTGGAAACACTATCCTACACCTTACACAGAACAGAATGTCAACTGACAAGAGATGGATCCAAGGGGTGACCATCTCTCTGACTGTTACAAAGGAGCGGCAGAAGCTTGGCAGTTACCTCACAACAAAGCTTCTTAAACTATGGGCCTTGCCCCCATATGAATAATATAACTGAATGTGGGGGTTGCAAAAAAAATTTGGCAACAATAAAAGTTATCAAATATTCCACCAAGATTTAATTATCTATGTATTCATTAGTACTAGTAATTCTATTGTATGCAAATTTGCTTTTGTCTTTAATAAATGATAAAATTATATGTATACCAAAGAATCGTTTTAATTTCTTTATTCTTATCAGTAAATGTTTGATTTGTATACCTCTTGTATGTATTGCCTACATACCTGGGATTGAATAAAAATTTCTTGGGTGAAAAGGGGTTGAGAGTAGAAAAGGTTTAAGCTCTGTCTTGGGGCATCCTCTGCTTGTTAGGTGGTGTGTAAGACAGGTAAAGTCCAGTCAAATTTATTTTCTAAGTATTGTTCTAAGTAATCCCTACCCTTGAGAAGTTTAGGATCTATCGGGAAAATGAGGTGGAGGGTGAGCCCTTGATTGACAAGATTCCAAGACTCTGCATTTATCACTTCCACTCAATTGGAAGCTGCTTCTTATACTATTTGTGGAGTCATATTGTCTCTCCTCCCCAAGGTCCCTGGTGATTATTCAAACAAGATTCCTGTAAGTGTTGATATGATAGCCCAGAGTTCTTTGGTCATCCAGGTCTCTAGCATGGATTCACTCTGGGATCTAAGATCAATTAATTTAGTCATTTCTGCTCCAATTTTCTCATCTGTTAAGTTGGTAAAATTACTACCTGCTTCCTACCCTGGCTCCCGAAGACATCCATTCATTTGAATATCCACTGAGGAAGACATTTATCGGCCACGCTACATTTGGCACGAGAGATGAAGACAAGAGATTAAAAACATTTGACAGGCCCTATCATTCCCACTATGCTATAAAAAGAACAGGATAGGATGAGCAGGGATCAAAAGAAGGATCTACTCTCTTGAACAGGATGGGAACATCTAGCCTGCAGGCCCTATAAGGTGGCAACCGCAGGGAGGAGCTGAAAGCCAGCAACAACAGCCTCCCACTGCTTGAGTTTTCTAAGTTGATAATTTTGTTTTTTTTCTTCTTTTTTTTTTTAATTTTTTAATTTTTTATTTTTTATTCATTTTTCCAAATTATCCCCTCCCTCCCTCCACTCCCTCCCCCCGATGGCAGGCAATCCCATATATTTTACATGTGTTACAATATAACCTAGATACAATATATGTGTGTAAATACCATTTTCTTGTTGCACATTAATTATTAGATTCCGAAGGTATAAGTAACCTGGGTAGATAGACAGTAGTGCTAACAATTTACATTCGCTTCCCAGTGTTCCTTCTCTGGGTGTAGTTGTTTCTGTCCATCATTGAAGTTGATAATTTTGTATGGCCTGCAAATACATACATTCAAAAATATCCAAATGGCACATATAGGTGTACACATCTCCAAATGGCCCTTGGCGGAAAAGATTCCCCATGCCTGCCCTAAGAAAACTTGAGAAAAGACAAGTTTCTTTTTTTTTTTGCTGAAGCAATTGGGATTAAGGGACTTGCCCAGAGTCACACAGCCAGGAAGTGTTAAGTGTCCGAGGGCACTGGTTCTCTATCGCCACCTAGCTGCCCCAAGAAGAGATAAGTTTCAGGGGAAGAATTCAGGAAATAATTTGTATCCAGTGGTGTGTCCGACATGGAGGAGATGGCACCTGAATGACACTCTAAAGGATAATTTTAGACGTGAGAAATATTATTCATGCATGGGGCATGGCCCTTACAAACACTCACAGAGAAATAGATGAGAAATACAGGGAATAAAACTAGTTCATCATGACTGGCATACAATTTGTGAAATGCATTAAGGAGGGGGAAAATCGGAAAGACAGTGGAGGATCTTAAAAATCTCAGGAAAAGAAACATTCATTTTATCTTACGAGTTAGCTCAAAAGGTGATCCGACCTCTGCTCTGGTTGGATGCTCTCCCTTCTCATCTGGTTGCCTTTAAAACTTAGCTTGAGCACCATCTTATACATGTTAGGGAGTGGTAACGAGTGAAAGGAAGGAGAAACGGAAGATACCAAAGCGGAAAAGTGGACGAGCTTTGACGTTTGAGTTGGCATGGAGGATGGGGGAAAGGGAAAAGTCAAAGACAGTATCTTGGTTTTGAGCACAGATGACTGGGGGGAAGGGCAGAATCAACGAGAGAAATGGGGTAGCTGAAAGGAGGTCGGGTTTAGAGATGGTGAGTTCAGCTTGGGATAGGGTGGAGTTTGAGGCATCAGCTGGAGCATTCAAGCAGAGACTTCCAGCCGGTGGTGAGCTCTACGTGGATCTAGAGCTCGGAGGGGAAATTAGAGCTGAATATACAAATAATGAAGGTGATCCTTGAAACCATGTATCGGGAGAGAAATCCCAGCCACACTGAGGGACAAGGGAAAGACCAGAAACTAGCAAGAACAGAGCACCTCCTCAGAGATTTGATAAGAGCACGCTCCTAGAAGGCAGAGGCTTTGTCAATTTTCATCTTTATTATGTTGTCTGAGCGCCTTAATTATAATAATAAAAACAGCTAATGAATGCGATGCGTTATGGTTTGCAAAGATACATTTTCTCATTTAATAATTTTTAATAAATATTTGCTGAGCTGAGCCCTACTATCAATCAGTCAGGAAGCATTTATCAAGCACCCACACACTTGCCAGGTACGCAAGGCCTAGGGTCCTGCCCGCAATGACGTTCTTTCAGGGGTGACGGAAATAAAAGATAATTTGGGGAAAGGTACCGCCGGCCAGTTCCGCCTTCCAAGAGCGGAGGATACCTGTGGGTGGATGGCAAACAGGAGGATGGTGGGATATGGAGTTGGAAAGACCCTTCCAGATCAAATTTAGTCTAAGGCCTCAGGCCCCGGAGGCCCCGGATGCAAAAGTGCCAGTCCCACGGCCACTAAAGGGGGGGGTTGAGATTTTTGCTCCACACTAATGCGTCCCTCTAAAAGTGGGCAGCTAGGGGGGAGAACTACCGGAGAACGAAAAGAACACCCGCCCCCAGCCGGCGTTCTGCCCCGCCCCCAGTCGGCCTCCCCGACGTCACAGCCCCGCCCATTGTAACGGCGACGTTGCCCGGCACCCGCGGTGGCCATTGAAAGTCCCTCGGCTGGCCGAGGGCGCGAGGAGCGTAGCTCCCGGGTAGCACGATCAGCTTCCTGCCTCTCGTACTGACCATGTCGTGGCTGGTTTCCGGAGGAGAGAAGGTCTGAGGGAGGGAGGAGGAAAAGGCAGGCTGATTGGCCTAGGGATGAAGGTGGCTCGGTTGCAGAGGGCTAGAGGCAGGTTTCGCCGCCCCAAGTTCCGGCGCTACAGGTCCCCACGCTACAGGTCCCCGCGCTACAAGTCCCCGCGCTCCAGGTCCCCGCGCACCAGGTCCCCGCGCACCAGGTCCCCGCGCTCCAGGTCCCCGCGCTCCAGGTCCCCATACAGGCGCGCCAAGGAGCGGTCCAAGGTCTCGCCCAAAGCCCGAGCCAAAACACGCCATAAAGCCAAGAATGGCCACCGTTCCACGCTCCTCTTCTACTGGAGGAAGCATAAAAGGGAGCCTGGGACGGACCACTCGGAGAATGGAGTGCCCGCGGCCCGCTCCGAGAATACCAAGGCGGGGGCGGGGCTGTGTCCGGAGCCCGGGGCGGTCTCGAAGGCGGGGCTGGGGCTGAGGCTGGGGCTGCGGCTGGCGAGGAGGCTGAGGGAGGCTGCCCGCCTGCGCTCCTACAAGGCCTCCTATCCCAGCATTCCTTGGATGACCAAGATGGCGGCGCCCGGCGAAGGTCGGCGTTTCTCGCCAGCCAGCCTGTTCTCCTTCCTGCCGGGCGGCGCGCGGACCCAGGAGTCCAAGGAGGCGGCGGCGACGGAGACGGCGGAGGCGGCCGGGGAGCCCGCCGCGCGGAAGCGGCCCTGTCGGGCCTGCGTCGACTTCAAGACGTGGATGAAGACGCAGCAGGCGCGGAAAACCTCGGAAAACGAGACCCAGGTCGCGGTGAGGCCCGGTCGCTTGCGGGGGAGCGGGGCAGTGCTGGAGAAAGGAAAAGCTCTCCCCGAAGCCCCGGCTTCTCAGCCCCACAACCGGGGGACCCCGTCTTCCCCTCCCCCGGGCCGCTCTCCAGACTCACAAGATAGCGTTTTCCTCCCCCCATCCATCTCCAAACTGCTCCTGTCACATCTCCCCACCCCGGGACTCGTAGCCCTTCTCCGGACCTCTCCTCCGAGCACGTGGGTATCCCCACGCCCCCTTCCAGGTTCCGCTGCTCTCTAGCTGCCGTGGCTCCTCTCCTAACGCCTCACAGCTGACTCACCCGGAGCCTTCCAGCCGGGTTCTTTACCCAAGGGCTTCAGGCTCCGGGGTCCTCCCCCCTTCTCTGATTCCCTCAGCCCGGAAAACGCAGGTGTTCTAGGTTCCCATTGGCCTGGTTCTCCATGGAATTCCTCCGAGGCCGGAACCAGGAGTCGCCGGAATAAATAGAATTTTTTTTATCCCGACCCCCCCCCCCCCTTTTCTTTAGTCTGAAGTAGACAAAAAAGACAGGAGTTATAGGTTGAAGGATCCATTGACATCACTTGGACGTTGACACGGAAAGACCCGAATTCAAATCCTGCTGTGGTCAGGTCACTTATGTTTGCCTGATTTTTCCTCAACTGTGCCTGGAAGGATTAATAAGCTAGTGTTTATAAAGGCACGGTGTCTGGCAGTGTAGATTTCCGTTTTGTGCTTATTTCCTCTCCTTCCCCTTCACTAGTTAGCGCGGTGTAATGAAAGGTTTGGGGCCTGGGAGTCGGGGGACCAATTCTATTTCAGACATGTGCGGGCTCCACGGCACACACCTCTCCTCCATCTCCTGGTTTGTAAGATGAAAATAACGCTTTTACCACCGGATAACTCATGATTATTACAGGAGAAAAATTCGTTCCGGAGAGGTGAAGTGGCTTGCCTGGCGAGCAGCATGGTTTGGTGGGAAGAATGCTAGCATTACTGCCTAGAGAAGTGCAGGTTGAAATCTTGCTTTTCCACTCTTAGAATAGCTTGGGGCCTTTAACGCTTGCGGGCCCTAGTGCTTCCCCTCCTTCTCCCTTATCCTTCTCAAAACTACAAAACCCTTCTTTAAAAAAAAAATTAAAAACACTGCTTCTTGTTCTTTGAGACAATTTCCCCAAAACACATTTATTCTTTTTATTTTGCTGAGTCTACGAGTAAGTTTGCCTAAAATAAAGTAGAATTTTCCTGCCTGAGATTTTCAAGTAATTTAGAACTTTTTGCTTGTTATTCAAGGAGTTCATTGAACAATTGGGTCTATGGGAATTAACCTAAAATCTAATGTCTAAGCCTTCATCTCCCTTCCTTCTTTCCCAGTTGGAAAACAAGTTGCCAGCTGATTGCCCCCTGGATCGGGAAGAGCTGGGGCGAAACAGTTGGGCTTTCTTACACACAATGGCTGCCTATTATCCCGACTCCCCTACCCTGGACCAGCAGGAAGAAATGGCCCAGTTTGTACATCTATTTTCCAAGTTTTTCCCATGTGATGAGTGTGCTGAAGATATAAGGAGAAGGCAAGTCATATATGAATGTGCCACCATACTGGTTTCCCATGTTTCATAAGCTGAGGGGAGGAGAGGGAAGGACCCTGTGAATTTTAGATGAGGTCTCACTCAGTACTACATCTTGGGCCCTAATAAGATATCTTTAGCCTAAGAAAGAGTAGAAGTTTATGAGGCCCAGGTTGACTGTTAGTGTAGAATTTGGGTCATCTATCTTGCCCAGGCTCTTTTTTGAGCTTGTGTACTATGTAGGTAGGCTGAGAGGGGAGATGAGTGCCTGACTTTTGGCTTCACGTTTATCAAAGTTTGGCTTCTGAGGTCTGCCGCCTTACTCGTAACTCAGAAGGCAGTGCAGAGAAAACATTTTCTAAGAGTTGTCCAGCAGAAATGAAATGTGCTATGCTGGAAAAATAGTGAGTTCCTCCCTCATTAAAGGATCTGAAGATGCTTGTATCAACAGTGCTGTCCGAGTGGAGTAAACCTCTCCACTCTCATAACTAGTTCCAAAAGAATTTCCCAGAGAGGGCTTCCTTTTTCGTGTATCAGGGGGACCAGATCTTTCATGCTTACTATAATCCCAGACCCTTTATTTAAGGAATTAAGGGTTAAGTACTAACCTGTTTCATGGTTTTAGCAGGAACTGAAGCTGTTTCCCGTAGTTTACCTATTTTCCTAACTTGGATATGACTCAGTAGTGGCAGTAGAAGTCAGGAGGGGATTTTGCTCAGTTCCCATGATCCTAACTTGTTAGAAGCCCTGGCTACCAGAAATGATTAGACTACTATAGTAGGTTCAGCTATTTATAACGGCTATTTATCCTTTTTTGTAAAAGGGAATATAGTTGGCATAGATGTGCTGGAGCAATAAAGACTTCAAAGAAGTTCAGAAAACAGACCTTTGTTCAAAGATGTATGTTAATTTGCCCCACCCCTTCTATTCTCTGCCTGAAGCCTCAGGGTGAGAGTTTGAGGGACAGGCCTTCCTGAGGTTAGGAGCTTGTAAAGCTTTATAATAAGGGGTAATGCCCTTCCTGAGGCTTCATAGTTCTCTTTCCAAGAGTTTTATAAGATACATGCTAGAATTTTATTGGATGAAAATATTAGGAGAAAATACAGGTTTCCTAAGAGCACACTCTGCTTTTAAAGGTTTAAAAGGATATGGAATGGTGTTTTCCAATAAATCTGCCTGATTGATTGATTTGATCTATGTCTGAGGCACCTTTCCCACTGTGTTCTTGTTAAAGTGCCTTCAGGGGAACGGAACATAAATGTGCAGGGGTTCCTCTGTGAAGTTCAAGGGCTTCTGCAAGAGTGGCAGAAGAATCCTTGAGGGTCAGGATTACTTCTAAGATTCAAGAATTTTAAGAGTGCCAGAAGGCTGGGACCTAGCCTTGGGCTGACCCTGCCCCCTCTTAAGTAAAAAATGCTATTCCATACCCAGAAAAAGTTTCAGTAAAAGTGAGGGCAAAAAGTTGTTGCTGTTAGCCAGAGTAAGCATTTCAGTCTCTCCTCTCTGTCTCTGCAGAGAAAGGGCAAACACTGTAGCTCCAAGTACCATTTAGGCTTTTTTTTAAGCTAGATTATAAAGCAGAGGATCCCATGAAAAATGGATCTCTGCAGTGTTGTTGTATGGGGACCAAGAATTAGGACTTTCTTAGAGAGTCACATGGTCTAGATCATGGAAGGCCCAGTGTCTCCTGGGGGGAGGGGTTCATATCCAAGCTGCTTCAGGGATAATATGATAGGATCCAGGGTTCCCTCACACCCACTCTTTCTTGATCCTCCTTGTGCTGCCCCGTTCTCCTGCAGGTTGAGCAGAAACCAGCCAGACACCAGCAGTCGGAGCAGGTTCACCCAGTGGCTCTGCCGCCTACACAACGAGGTGAATTTGAAGCTAGGGAAGCCTGCGTTTGACTGTGCTCGTGTGGACGAGCGATGGCGGGATGGCTGGAAGGACGGCTCTTGTGATTAGAGGGGCAGGCCCCAGGGGGAGGAAGGCATAAACCAGATTGTAGCATCCTCCCTCAGGGCTTGCTCAGTGTGAGATTATTAAAGGGCAATGCAGCCAGTGTTGCTGTCAGTGCCTTGGCTGACCATGTCTGTGAGCTTCATGGGCTGACAAGTTTCTGAGGAACTTCATTCCCCAAGTTATTTCTTCCTTTTTAGTTCAGGAATGAATCAGTCCTTTGTTTCCCCTTCTACTGAGTCTGGTCTTTTGCTACCAGAGATCAGTGGCAGCCCATAGGAAGGGTCTGGCTGGGGTTTGTGATAACTTTTAATCGGCACAACCTCTTCCCTCAAAGCTCAACCCTCTCCTGTTCTCATTGACTGCCCACCCCTGATAGGGACTGCTACAGATATCTATGGCCTTTTTGCCCTTATGTTTCCTGTCCATGTCTGCAGCAAGGCCCTGGGGGGTCTGGGTTGGGGGAGTGTGGCTAGTCAGGATCCTCATCAAAATCCTCAGCTTCCAGCCCCTGAAAGTGAACTCCCTGGCCTTCCTCATACACAGCCTTCCTCAATTTTTGTGTACCCGTCACAGGATGGTCTTAGGAGGGACCTGAAATACAATTCTGTGGCAGTTTGCTTTTTTTGGAGAGAAGCCTCAGGTGAAAATGTCTCCATTCTATGGGATTTTTTCCTTTAAATCATTTCATATTCTCCTGATAAGGTTCTCATTGCCTACAGAGAGTCTGGCTGTCATGGAACTGAACATGATTTATTTTCTGTAATTTGATTAAGGTCTTTGTGATTTGTATAGACTGGTGGGTGCCAGGCACAATCGGGATGCCAGGGCATTCTTTCACTCTGTGGTAGAGTCAAGAATAAAACTAAAAGTTACTCTAATTGAGGTGTCTGAAGCAGCTGATATGTTATATGACAGCCTGGATCAAGAGCTTTTTGCTGGGGGGGGGGGGGTCACATACTGAGTTCCTTCCTGGACTGCAGACACATCTATATGTGGGAGGAATTGAAGTTTTAGATCAGTCTGGTGAGTGGGTCCTGATTCATAAGCATTAACCTGAACAGTTCTTCCCTAGGAATTGTCTGTTATCTTAAGCAGAAAGTGATTGCTGCTGTCATTGATTACAAGAACTTTAGTTTCCCATAATTTTTTAACCTCCCACCTCTGATAAAGCCATTCTGGTAAGGTCCTGACCTGTGGCTGAGGTTGGGGTGAAAGTAAGACTACCTCAAGCAGCAAGGGGTCAGTAGCCCCAGCCCCAGCTGCATGCCTGAAATCTGAGAAATTAGGGTAGTATCTCAAGCCCCTTAATCTGCTGTCATCTCTCTTGACTAAATAAATGTTTTATGCTCTTTAGTTCAGCCTGAGTGATGTTGGGATTTTTCAAAAAATTTAGAGAAAGAAGGCTTGTCAAGAAAGAGGAACCAATGACTGTTAAAGATCAGAAAGAGAGAGAAATTGGTGTTTAGGGGTTGGGCTGCTTAGGCAACCTTCCCCTTTCCTCCTCCCTCTCCACCCCCCCCCCACTAAGTGTGGTGATTGATTTTGTTTTGTTTTTTTTTAATCAGAATTTGGCTAGAAAATCATAGAAATATCAAAAATCCCCAAAGCCTGGAAATGACCAAGGTCCAGGACAGAGAGTCTTGATTCTGGGGTTGTTATATGGATCTTCAGTGGGGGCAGCTTATGGCTTCTGTTTCTATTCCCAAAGATCCTCCCAGCTAGTTTGTGAATGTCCAGGGGAAGAACATGTCACCTCCTTCACCCTTCCTGTGTGTGCCCACCTCTATGCTCTGCATCTGCATCCTGCCAGTATTACCAACCACTTAATCACAGAATCACAGACACTTCAAGTGATAGGAAACCTTAAAAAATATCTAATCATAATGTCACATTCTCTGAGGTTCTCTAGGGTTCTTTCCTCATAATGGCCACACTATGAGATACTTTGAGTTTGTTAGGGCCAAGAGGAAGAGTCTGAGCTCTTGTTTCAATGATTTGGGGGCTTGGTACAAGGTCAAAGGTAGCACTAGTAGCACTGTTTTGGGGGAGATAGGAAATGAGTAGAGAAGTTGTGATTTGCCTATAGGCATAGTTATTTTTTTAGAGCTGTGATTCAAAAACAGATTTCTTAACTATAAATCCAACGCTTCTCTTACATCCCCATGTTACTCTCTAATTTGCAGAGGAGAAACATTGCCTAAGGTTATCCAGTAAGTTATAGCTTAGCTGCTTTGCCTCCAGACCTAAGAGAAGCAGAAGCTCTGTAGTAGTAGTAATCATCAGTAAGTAGATCATTTCCTTTCCTTAGTTTCACAGACTACTGTGCCTTCTACTTTAAAAGCCCAGAGCGTTCCCACTATATTTCTTTTGATTGCTGGGGATGCATTGAGTTCTTGGATAATTTTCAGAAAGTAGATAAGAGACTCTTGAGTCTAGTAGTAGCTCAGACCTCCCTAGTTCAGGTTTTCTCTTAACTCCATCTGGCATAGACCCTTCTCCCTGAGCTCCTACCACCACATACACCACACAGTATGACTGTTCAGAGTTCTATTACCACACTAGATTTGATGGTAGAAGTCTTGGGGTTGAATTGCTGCCAATTCCTACCTGTTTTTGACCTTGAATTATTTTCTTTCTCATGCTTAGAATTAGAGTAGGTAATATTTAAGTTCCCTTCCATCTTTCATTTCTAATGATATGATGAAAAACATTTTTATGCATAAGATAATAATGGAGAATTTCCATCCACAAAGAGTGGTTATTAGGAAGCGGCAGTGAAATTGTCCTTTTTCCATTAAGGAGGAGGCGGTGTGTGCTAGAGACAATGCTGACAAGGTTCTAGAAGGCTTAGTTCTTGTTTAGACTTTCCTACTGCTAGCAGTAATTAACTTTCTCCCTTTTTTGTTTTTTAAATCTGTTTTTGTTAGTTTCTGTCCCTTACAGCACCATTGCCATGACAGTGGTTTGTTTTTTGGTTTTTTTTTTGTTTTTTTTTTTTTTTTGAGAGAGGGGAGAAATCAGTGAGGAAACATTGAAAAAGTCTGAGAACATTCGATGGATAACACCTGTGGACCTTCCACCTCCACAAAGATTGAACTGAGTGTGTCTTCTAATATCTCTTCATTAACATCTTTCATTTTGGGACTTTAGATGTTTTGGTATGTTATTATTTCCATTTACACTGTTAGTTATTGTATATATTATTTTCTTGGTTCTGTCTCACTCTGCACCAGTTGATAGATATTTTTAATGTTTTTCTGTATTCATCACACTTCATTTCTTACAGCATAGTAATATATTCTGTTACATGAATGGATCACTATTTGATTACCTGTTCCCCAGATGGATATCTACTTTGTTTCCAGTTCTTAGCTATCACAAAAATTGCTGAGGTATATGGAGACTTTTTCTTATCAATGGTTTTTTTGGTATATAGGCCCAGCAATGGAGTCTCTAGTTCAAAGGATATGTTCCTTTTAGTCAATCATCTTTCTCTTATTCCTCGGTTTTCTTTTTTAAAATGAAGAGGTTGGAATAGGTGATGTCAGGACTTTTTCAACTTTTGACATTCTATAATTATCTAGGTCGATCTCCATCCCTATTCTGAGGGCTGAAAAAGGAACTTGGCCTTCATCTACCTACTCCTGATGGAACAGTGTGGGAAGACTGGCCCTATGTGACCCATATGTGCATCTGATATTTGCATCATGCAACTCCTTGGGGCTAGGTTTGGGCCCTGCAGAAAACATTGGGAGATTTTTTTTTTCTGTAGCTGGAGGAAGAGGGGAAAATTATCTCCACCCAATTGAATGCCAGATCCCTGTGGAGTCCTGGATATAAGCAGTGTGGAAAACACACAACCTAGGAGTCAGGAAGACACGAGAGTTGATCCCAGCTCTGATTTTCTAGCCTTGGATAAATATTTTTACGTTTGAACCTGTATTCTTATTGGAAAGATTATAAATCTTATCCTACCTTTCTCATAGGCTATTATAAGGATCAATTAATATAATGGATAACAAAATCACTTTGTAAATTTGAGCCTTATGCTCAGAGTAGGCTTCAACTTCTGGCTGATTCTACTGAAGGTAGGAACTTCATATTTTTGGTATGAAAGGGTGTTTTTATCCTTGCGAAGGCTACTTTGAAGGAAACATTTTGACTGCCAATGTTGGGGTTGGAAAACATTCTTTTGAACTCATTTTTTTTTTTTTTCTTCCCCAACTTTCCCTTTAGTAAATCTCCCTGTTAGTGTTAAGAGCATCACTATCTCCCAGTCCTCCAGGCTCTCCAAGTGAAATTCTTGCTCTTACCATCTTTCAACCTTATGTCCAAGCTATTACCCACACCTATCAATTTCACCTTTGCAAAATCTCTCAAATAGGCCCCTTTCACTTTTTTTCTGACACTGCTACCACCTTGGAACAGGCCCTCATCATTTCACATGTGTACCATTGCAGTAACCTGTTGATGAGTCTCACTGCCTCAGGTCTCTCCCCACCTCAATCTGATAGCCACCAAGTGATTTTCCTGAAGGATAGGTCTGAGTGTGCCCTACCCCTATTGAGGAGAGCCCAGTGATTCCTTAGCCCCTCCAAGATTGACTATAAAAGCCTCCATAATCTAATCTAGGTCACCTGTCCTTCCACTTTTCTGGTGATCCTAAATACCTTGCACCTTTACATATAGGTGACTGCTTGCTGTGCCTTGCACAAGATAGTCCATTCCTGAAAAGACAATTTTACTGGTCATCTCCCACACCTGGCATGTTCTACCTCATATCTACTTCTTGGTTTCTTTCAGATCTCAGCTAAAAATCCTACTTGTTATAGGAAGCACCTCCTAATCTCTTAACTCTAGTCCTGTCCTTCTGTTGATTATCTCCAATTTATCTCTATGTAGCTTGTTTGTACATATTTGCTTGTCTTTTCCCACTAGAGTGTAAGCTCCTAGAGGGCAGGTACTGTTTTTGGCCTTTCTTTTTATCTCCAGCATTTAGCAACAGTGACTGACACATAGGTGCTCAATAAATTTTTGTTGACTGACTGACTTGGCAATAGCCCTGTCTAAATTCAAATTCATAGAATAGAGTTTCAATCTTTGTGTAAAGAACATAGAAAACAATAACAGACAACATTTATATATCACTTTAGGGTTTGCAGAGCAACTATATCGTGATGAAAGAGACCTGTTTTCCATAGCAGGGAATGGGGTCTTGAGTCCCCTTGACTCAGTAGCCATCCCTTTCCCTATAGTGCATAGATCAGCCCACCTGTCCACATCCTTAGCCTGTTTTTGACTGCCTCTCAGACGTAGCCTTCCTACTCCAAAAACATTCTACTCCTCCTTGACTAAAGTCAGTTGGGAATGTATGTTTGGGGTTTTATAGACTTTTAATCATTTAAAATCAGTTTAGTCAACAAAGGTTAAGTAATTATTACATGAAAGGCTCTGTTAGACTTTGGGGGTACAAAGATGAAAACATTCCCTGCCCTCTGGGAGCTTACATTGTGTTGGTTGGGGGTGGGGAGGAATTGGGAGGATACAATTTGATCAGAGGTAAGTAAATGTAAGATAATTTGAGGGAGAGAACACTTACTACCCAGATGGCGCTGGAAAGGCATTGAGTAAAATGAGCCATCTTTTGGAGAGAGGTAGGAGTTCTTTGAGGTGGGGGAGGGGGTGTGCATCCAGGCCATGAGTGCAGCGCCATTTAGAATGTTTAGGAAATAGCAAGCAGGTCAGTTTGGCTGAAATGTCCATAGCAAAAGACATGAAATGTCAGGAAAAGTTCATAGGAGTTAGGCTGTAAATATTTTATTCTAGAGACTAGAGAGCCACTGAAGAATGCTAAACAAGCAACATAGTCTAGTGCAGCTTGGAAATATTCATCTGGCAGCTATGTGGAGATTAGGTTAGAAAGGAGAGACAGATTGGAAGTAGATGCATTGAGGATATTAAAATAATCCAGGTGAGAGATAGAGATCCTGAATTGAGCAGTGTAGTAACTTTGGGATTGAAGGGAAAAGAGTAGATGCAAGAGATGATGAGAACTGACAAATGATGAGCAGGAAAGGGAAAATGGACAATTTTCCATCTCTCCAGAAAGCCCCTTGTAAATCTTAAAGTAATATAGAAACTCTTAGTAGGATCAGGGGAGAGCAAAGATGGTAGTGATTTGTCCAGATTGAGTAGTAAATTGCAATAAAATTGAATTTATAAATACGTGCTCTCCCCTGTATTAAGGACAAAATCTGCCCCTTTGCAATTACCCCTAGAAAGACAGCATAGTCACCACCTATCTCTGCAAGCACAGAGTTTCCATCCAGAAAAGAATCAAGGTTTGGGAACAGGACAACCAACTCAGACACAGTCAAGAGGAATCAAGTAGCATGAACTGTTTCCAGTAGAAACTCATTGGCTAGGGTCAGTGGATGATAGGTTCTACATGAAAAGGTTAAAATGTCATCAGGTCAACTCCATCCTTATTTCTAACGAGGAATAAAGGTGCTGTTTGGCTTCAAGTACCAAAAGGATTCTATGATGGGCCCAGTAGAGTACCAGCAGGTCCCTATCCTATGAAACACGCTGTGGAATTCAAGAAATCGGGGATGGCTTTTCTTAGCCACGATCAGTGCAGGTCATATGGATACCTGCTTTGGTTCTCAGATTTGCAGACTACTTTGCTTTTGCTATGCCCTCTCTGCCCCATAACCTCAGGCTACAAGAAACTCTGGAAGTAACAAGGGTTTAGGATAGTTGTAAAATTTGCCAAATGACTGGTTTGTGATTAGTCAGTCTGCAGTGTCACTTAGCCCTAAGGCTCTAAATCTCTGAAATCCCCACCCCAGCTTGCCTGCCTCAGATGATGCTCTATTCTTTCCAGTGTATCCATTGTCCTATTTGATCTTACTCAAATCTACTCCAGAAACTACCTTTGTAGAACTGGCATAAGGGTTATCCATGTCCCTTCTACATATATGTGTGTGGGCAACCACATGTGTATTTAGCCTAGCCATCCTGCATCATCTGAATTTTTTCATATCAGAAATGTGGAAAATGAAAGAAGAACTGAGAGAAGACTTGGAAACCACAACTCCAACCTCTGGCATTCCAGTTCTTATCCCTGAGGCTTTGGTGGTCTCTGTTCCCCTGCTGCTTTCTCCCCTGGGGAGGGGCTAGTTTCACATCCCTCTTTTATTGGGTGGTTACTGAATTGGAAGAGAACACCACCTGGCCTCCAACAAGCTAAAAACTGATGAGTCACTCGGGCTATTTAAGGAAGCTGGTCTGTCTTGGGGTTGGAATCCCAACACACAGCCAGGGCCCATTAGAGATTGCCTCAAAAGTGTAAAAAGGTTACCATTTTGGGGAATGAGATACTGGATTCAAGATGTCTCAAGTCAGTGGAAACTTCCTCCATGGGACTGACTTGTCCCATCTCTGCACACTCAAGATGTTTCCCACAGACCCACACCTTATTAGGTGCCATTTCTCTACTGTTACCCATCCTCCCAGAGACCCCTCTGAAAAGTGGGCAACGTACGGAGAGAAAATAGAGATCACCCAGAACTTTCTTCTGTGTAACAAGAGGCACCAAAATTATCTTTTCTGGGCTCCCACAAACCATACTAGATGAGTCAACCATGGCTAAGAAATCAGCCCAAACTCATTTGCAGATGAGGAAACTGGATCTCAAATCAAATGATATGCCTGAGGTCACGAAATCAAGGTTAGAATTTAACCTGTCCAGCTCTCAGATGCAAATTGGGAGTTTGGTCTGATGGAAAGACAAGGATTTCCATATTTTGGGGAGGGGGGCGGGGCTCCAGAGGTAGAATGTGATCGACTGGTCCCAAATAAACCAAGTGGTGCGGTGCCATTTTGGAGAGTGCCCGGTAGTTGGGAGTGTGAACTCGGAGGCTTTGCCTTGGCTCCCAGGTTCTAAGAAAGTGTCCCTCTCTGTATGAATGAAACGAGTGAGGCTTGAGCTCTCATTCCTGACGCCCTCTTTTCTCATTGCATATTTTTGCTTCTGATTTCCCACCTCCCCTGTAAATATAGAAAGGTCTCTGTCTCAGTTTTATCCCTTACTGTCCTTCTGGAGAGTGACCAGTATTGGATGGGGAGAAGGGAGCTGAGCGCCCCACCTCTGAATAATATGCAAACAACTGTAGCTATGAAGTAGAGAGCCAGAGAGATTCAGTGGGGAATGGCTAGTAGAGGCTATCCAGGTAGGAGGGCGGGGGGAGTGGTTGGTTAATGGGGAATAGCAAAGGGGAACACAGTATAGATGACTAGTGGGGGATGGTCAGCTGGCGCGGTCAGAGGATAGAAAGGGTGGCCAATGAAGTATTGGGGGAGGGGGAGCAGTGACATTGGTTAGGGCTTTTCAGTGGGGCATGGTTAAGGGAATGATGGAAGTGGAGGGCTCGGTGGGAATGACTCTCAGTGAACAGCTTTAAAAACCTCTGCTGTGCAGTGGGATGGGAAGCAGACTGGTGGGAGGGGTGGTTCTCCCTTCGCACGCTCCCGTGGTCTTTGTGCGCACGCCCGCGGGAGGGGGCGCGCGTCAGGTTAGAGACTCGCGCTGCTCGGGTGGCGGCGGCGGCGGCGGCAGCAACAGCATCAGTGGCAGTGGCAGTGTCGGCTGCATCCTTAGGGGCTCTGTCCAGGGCCAGCAAGACTGACTGACTGACTGACGTACAAAGATGGAGGGGGCGTCTTTCGGAGCCGGCCGGGCTGGAGCCGCCCTGGACCCCATAAGCTTCATCAAACGCCCCCAGACTATCTTGCGGATCACGGCCTGGGTAAGGGCGCTCGCTGTCAAGCCGAGGGTCTCCTGGAGGGGGGGGCGGTAAATGGACCTAGGCGGGGGCGAGGGGAGCGGTGAGCCCAGGATCTGACTTCCCTTGGGTTGGTGCTGTCCTTCCCCGAGAAGACCTGGGGATGGGGGGTGGGGTGGCGGGGAGACGGACCAGCGTTCACTTTGCCTGGTAATGCGTAGGTGGGGTGGGGGTGGGACATTTGAGGGGTCATGGAGCCTCTAAATAGTCCGGTGTGAACAGGTCCCGAATCCCCGAATCTGGGGTGGGAGGACACTGAGCACCGCACCCCTTATGTCCCCGCTCCCCACCATGTATTTTTCAGCCAACCTGGCTGTCCCTCCCCGCCCAAGCTCTCCTGTTTTCTGGATTCTGGGGACTGGCAAGGGTGGGGGGGAGTGCAGGACCGGCAGACATTTTTCTTTCCTTCCCCATCCTAGTTCATGCACACATAACGCCGAGGTTTGGGGGTGGGGTGCACTGTATACATTCTACCACCAGTGACTCCCACTACCTCCCACCACCATCACTACACCGAGTAAGAAATGATCTACCTTTCCCCTCTTCCACGTAGAGCCAGGGATGTCCTCACTGAGACCCTTTGGGAGGGGCCCTCAGACGTTCCGATGACGTCACCCAAGGACTAGACCCAGGACTCGGGGGTGGGGGCAGCTGCTGGTCCTAGGGTGAGCTGTCCACCAGCTTCAGGAACAGGGAGAAGAAATGAGGAGGAAAGGAAGGGATTACTTAGTAAATGTCCCTAGGACCCTGAGGAGGTATCTCATTCACCCAGTTACCCCTCTCTTAAAACCTTTAGTTCCCCTTCCTGGTGGATGGTTGGATGGTAGGCATTTTATCACCTCTCCCTTCCACTCCTCCCCCAGCTGTACCTATGTTGGTAAACTTCAGGGGGCTCCAAATGCATGCGTCTGAATCATCCCTTCACCCTAGCTCTCTGCTTTAAGTCTCTCCCTCTGGACAATAGACAGGCTTCATTTCTCTGAAAAGTGAGCAGCCTTCTCCCTCAGGTAAGCCAGAAATGACCTCACTGAGCACTCCAGGATGAGCCAGAGGAACATCTGATTTTTCATCCTCCCTTCAGTGTTGAGAGGGGGGAGGAGTTTCTGATGCTCCCTTTCCCCAAGGAATAGACAGAATCCACAATCTAGTCCTTCCCACTCTTCCCTGTTACCAGACCGTGTGTCAAACATACATGTGTGCATGAGCTGCATATGTATATTCATACTTAAAAGAAACTTGACTGAGATGCAGAGTAAATTAGGAAGTGGATAGTTCATTTAGCCCCTTCCCTTTCTCTCAGGTTCCTATTTTCTGAGAGCTTTTATGGGAAGCAGAAACTGGAGGAATATTATAAAGTCCTTGAGCTGCTCGGGGGGGGGGGGGGGGGGGGGGGGGGAGGGTAAAGGGGAGAAGATGACTGAACCTGTCAGTTCTGCAAGTTATTTCTGGGTTGAGGTGCCTGGGTCGGGACTGGATAGGGCAGTGATTGGCAACTCTTCCCCAAAAGGGGGTCATCCCTGAGGTGTTTCCCCGTGTTTCCCCATCAAAAGGAGGACTCTCAGATCTTTTCCTTTTTCTATCTTCCTACCTCCAATAAGATGATTCTCATTGAAGTGGACCTGTCTACAAAGTAAAAACAATTCCTTTGAGCAAATATTTATGAACTAGTGGGTATAATGTCCTAGATGCTGGGAGGAATACCAAGAGAAAGCACTACATAGTCTATTCTTAAGGAGTTTACAATTTAGGAGGAGACATGAGATACCCAGTTTACCCAAGAACTTAATAGTAACAGGTATATGAGCGTACAAGTGGAAAAGGACGAGTCATTCATGCATGAATGCGATGAGTTCTCATAGCTGGTGGAATCAGAGAAGGCCCCTTGGAGGAAGGTGGAGCCTTGAAAGAAGGGATAGGGGAACAGTGTGTACAGGGGCATAGAGGGAGAATAAAACTGGAGAGTAGCCTGGTTTGATCTTGAATGTAAGGCTAAAGAGCTGGTACATAATCTCCTAAGCATAAGGATCCATTGAAGAATTTTGAACAGGGCAGTAATCAGCCCTATGGGCCTTTGGAAGATTATCCTGATATCTGTGTAAAAAAAAAAAAAAAAAAAAGGAGAGGAGTAAACTATTAGTAAACATCACAACAGTACAAGCAAGAGATAATTCAGGCTTGATTTAGGGTGGGGTCAGTAGGAGTGAAAAGGAGGGGAAAGATGAAAGGACGTTGCCAGCTTGGACACCCCAGGACCTTGGGAGCTACTGGAAAGTGATCAGAGTATTTAGAGGAAGGACCAAAAATATAAATGACTTTCCCAGCTAGGGAGTTAAGAGAATGGGGATAGCACTAAAACTTCTAGGAGAAGCTGTTGTTTGATCTGAAGAAAGGGAAAATCCATTGAGGTTTTGAATTTTGTTCGGCTCCAGGGCCAAATTCTGGCATTCCTTTCTATACTTGCTCCTTGACCACTGATTACCAAGGCTGAATCTGTCTCACAACTACCTCTAGCGTCTTTGATTTCTAACATCTTGTGATTTTTGACAGCCATTTTTCTCAGTCTCAAGGACTTACCCCTCGCTACTGAGAGGCCTCTAAGCAAGATTGTTTCCCTATCCTGTTCTAGTCAGCTAGAGTCGGCTGAAGGCTTATTCCAAAGGTCAGGGACTAGGTGTTTTGGTAGGTCTGGGCTGCAGATTTGTATCAGAAGTTGAGGTTTTTAGAAGTTCCTGGTTTAATGAATATAAAAGAAGAGGGGGGAAAAGGTCCTAGTTGGCAAAGGGCCTGATGACATAGCTTTTTCCTGTAATAGATGATAAAATGAGGGCACGAAATTCATGTCAGAAGCTAGTGCAATTTGGTGAACAAGGCCCTGGGAGTAGATGCTCAGCTCTTTATTGAGGCAAAGGAAAGGAATAAAGTTCTGAGTTCTATTAGAATGGGACTATTTGATCAAGAAGAAGAGAGAAAAGGACCTCCCAAGGGAAGGAGATTAGGTGAGATGTCTTTTGTGTGAGACAGCAAGAGCTGCTCCAGTCTGGGGCCTGGGAGGAAAGAACAGGGTCTGAGTATCTTCAAATTAGTTTTCCTGGGTTTGTTTTCCCCCAAAATTGTTCTTGGTTCTGGTCCAGGCAGATGCTATCTTACACTGCTTGGGCAACAGGACTAGGTAGGACCTTTCACATAGGAAGCTCTGTTTGAGATAAACCTAACCCTAACTCCTTCCAGTTCTTCCAAGAAGCCCTCTCAGATTGGAAATAGGGTTGACAGAGGCTGGAACACTTGGGTGCAAGTATTTGCATAACCAGTTAGAAAATGTTCTGTCTTTTCAAGGGCCCAAAGGTGGGGTTGTCTAATCCAGTCCTATTCCCCTCAATCTAATTGATTCAAATGGTAGGACAAGCCATGAGAAATTAAGAGGGTAAGCTCACACACATACCCACCCGCCCCCCCCCCCCCCACATACACACAGATTCTTCAAGGGGAAAAGACGAGGGTCAGGAGTCAGAAGAAAGACCTGGTTTCTAATATCAATTCTGCCATTTTTGGATAAGTCACTTTCCTCTCCCCACATCTCAGTTTACCTGTTTGTAAAATAAGACCTATCCCTTCTAATTCAAATATTCTGTTTCTATAACCATTACCATCAATAGGGGCAAGTTGTAAACGAGAAAATGAACAAAGTGAAGGATCCCTGTATGTTATCCATTGGAGCCTTCCGGTTTGGATAAGGAACACTATTTCCCATCTTACCACATACCTAAATACTATTCTAGAAACATCCTGTGGTTTCATTCTCTTCCCTATCAAGCAACAGGCACATGTTCAGATGTCTGATATTACAAATACAGATTACAGGACTATAAAATTCAAATATTGGCGATGAAGAATCAGAATCCTTATGACAAGATAGTGAAATGAAATATTAGAGATGAAGAACCCAGGGGAAGGCTGTGTGTGTGTGTGTGTGTGTGTGTGTGTGTGTGTGTTGTTCTACATTCTACTTTTGAATAGCTTCAGTGGATAGGAAGTTTTCCCTTATAATCAGCCTAATACCTTTCTCCCCAACCATCCATTTTCCTTAATTCTGTTTTCTAAGGCCAAGTAAAATAAGTTTAATATCTTGTTTCCACATAAAAGTCCTCAAAATATTTCAAGACATATTTTTTACTTTAGTATTTTCTAATTACATGTAAAGATACTTTTCAATATTCATCTTTGTTCCAAATTTCCTTCCCCTCCCCTTTTTATGTACCTCTCTCCCCAAGACAAGCAATCTGATAGGTTATACGTGTGCACTCATTTTAAACATTTCCATATTTGATATGATATGAAAGAAAAATCAACAAAAGGGAAAACCTATGAGAGAAAAAAAATAGTATGTTTCAGTCCACATTCAGTCTTTTATAGTTCTCTCTCTGGATGTGGATGGCATTTTCCATCCCAAGTTTTGCAATTGCTTCAGATATTGCTGAGAAGAGTTAGATGTAGATAGATATCATATTGATTTCAATTCAATAAATATTTATTTATATCACCACTGTGATATAAAAACAAACAAACAAAAAATCTATTCCTACCATCAAAGAGGTTTTACATTTGTTGTATATGTTGTTCAGTTGAATTTGATTCTTTGTGACCTCATTTGGGATTTTCTTGACAGAGACACTGGAGAGGTTTGTTATTTTTTTCTCCAGCTTATTTTACAGATGAGGAAACTGAGGCAAACACGGATAAATGACTTGCCTAGGGTCACCCAGCAAGTAAATGTCTGAGCCCAGATTTGAATTCAGGAAGCTGTATCCTCCTGACCACAGGCTCGGTACTCTATGCACTTTGCCATATAGCTGTTCCCAAGTATGCTTACCAAATAGTGAATGTGAAGTAATTTCCATAGGTTGACAGTACTGAGAACTAGGAGGAAGGGAAAAGGGAGGAGAAGATAAGGGAATCATAGAAGGCACTTGGACCTGTGAGTAGAAGGAAGCAGGGAAGTGCATCCCTTGTATTATAGAGGGGGAATGGCCAATGTTCCATATTGACCAGAGAGAGACAATGTATACAGGGAAGTCAAATGAAACAACTAGAAAGGTAGGATGTGGTATGGCTGACTGTGGAAGGTATTGAATGTCAGTTGAGAGTTTTCTGTTTTCTCTGAGAAGCAAAGGGGAGCCATTGAAGATGTTTTAAGTAGAGGAATGAATATTGGTTTGGCAGGTGTGTGGGAAATATTCCCATTAACTCATATTTTTTTCAAGCTAAGCTTCATGAGGCTCTTCATTATTCTGGTTATCTTACTCTTTGTGCCATCTAACTCATCAGTATCATTTCTAAAATTCAATATCCACATTTGGACTAAATTCTAGAGGTATAGCATGACTAGAGTGGAATAGAATTATCCCCTCCTTTCTGACTGTCAGTGCAGCCCCAAGATTGCATTACCTTGACCACCTCCTTTTGCTTATGTCACTATTGATTAATCAGACATTAAACTCTAAAGACCACTAAAATCTCCAGATATTTTTTCAGATGAGCAGCTATCTAGCCATCCTGTTCTCTTATTCTTATGAAACTGATTTTTTCTGATCCAAAGGATTTGTCCTTACTAAAGTTCATCTTATTTGAACTAACCTATTGAGATTAAAAAAAAACAAAACAAAACAAAAAAAACTTCAGACTTATCCAATATGTTATTGTTCCCTCTAAGTTTTGTGTTACTGGAAAATCTAATACACGTGCCAGTTGTACTTTTAGCCAAGTCATTGATAAAAGCATTAAAGAATGCAAAGTCAGAATTTTAGGGGCACCCTACTAGATACCACTTTGATATAAGTATATTCAACCATCTCTTCTTACACCCAATTCTACTCTAGCCCATATAAATTCCATCTTACCCATTGATAATAGCATAAGACACTTTGTCATATACTTTGCTAAAATGTGGGCAAACTATGCCTCCTATAATCCAATTGACACATGGACTGATGTCTAGTATTCCTGCTCTCCCCACCAAAAAAGAAAGGTTAGCGTGATGTAAATTTTTTTCTTGAGGCCTTGAAAGCTCTTTATTATAGATGTTCAGTAATCATCCTCTTGAGAAATGCGTTCTAAAATCTTGATAGGAATTCAACTCAAGCTTCCTGCCTCATAACCCCTTCTCTCTAACATTTCTTTTTCTCTTTCCCCCTCCCCTTCTTTTCTTGCCTTTTATTCCCTTTTCTTCCCTTCCCTTCCTTTCTCTCTGTCTCTGTCTCTCATTCTTAAATTGGAGCAACATTTGCCTTTCATTCTATTGGCACTTCTCCCATACTCCCATTTTTCCTTTTTTATTTTAATTAGATAGATTTTTCTCTTTTCTCCAGCCTACTCCTACCATTGAAAAAAAGGAGAAAAGACAAGACCCACGCCATATGCCTAATCATGAAAAACACATTTTTGTATTGATTGTTTCCTATAAGTCTCTCTTATTGTGTAGTCATCACTCCTCTGTCAAGAGGTAGGTATCATGCTTCATATCAAGCTTCTGGAATCATGGATTACAGTATTGTGTGGATCAGGAGTCTTCTGGTTTTCAGAGTGGTTTCTTACTATATAATTTGTCCTGGTCCTGCTCCCTTTACTCTGCCTCACTTTATGCAGTCTCTCCAGGGTTCTTTTGAAACTGACCCCTTCACCATTTCTTGTGGAACAGTTCAGCCCCTTTCCTTCTTGATGGGATGAGTTCCCAGTTCTTCCATGCTACAGCAAGTGTGGCTAGAAATAATTGCTTTCCAGAATGGCTTCCACTCACAGATTCACTGGTGGTGCATCGGGGTGTGGCTCCCACATTTATCATTCCCATCCCTACCCCCCAAGATGTTTGAGAGGTCACTGACTGCGGCCCAGCAACCCCCTGCAAATTCACCTTGGCCTCTTGAGCTCGCTGAGTTCAGTCGCCTTCTCCTCACTCATCTGGGACTTCCTATTAGTCCTTTTGTTCTATCCTTCCCACTGTGGATATTAATTTCCTTCCTATTAGTCCTTTTGTTCTATCCTTCCCACTGTGGATATTAATTTCCTTGATGGAGAAAGCAAACAAGAGTCCGTGAGGGAGGGAGAGTGAAGCTGACAGAATAGTGTGTGGCGGGCCTGGCAGGGAGTCGGATAGGTCAGGCAGCAGAGAGAGGGAGTAAGGCAGCAAACAAAGGAGATGGGCTCCCTCCTTCTCCCCAAATCATCAGTAGGTAGGTGGCCCAGTGGGCAGAGCACTGGGCCTGGGGTCGGAAAGACTCGGATTCAAGTGTGATCTCAGACACTCGCTATGGGTCCCTGGGCAAGTCACTTCCCTGTTGGATAATGGTAGCACCCATCTCCTAGGGTGGCTATGAGGGGCAAATGAGGCAATCACGGTAAAGCATTTAGGATGGCGCCCTTTAAATGCTAGTTGTTAATCTGGAACCAATAGTTTTTCCATGTCACAGAGGCAGCATAAATGTTATAGAAATTCACAGCCCTATCTTCCTCCGCATTGAAACGTTACCACTACAAAGTTCTAACAGGTGACCGTGTTAACATCCGGATGGGCCTTCTGCCGGGACTTCTTTGCTCCTCTGCTCCTCTTTGATCCTGGGCCTCATGAGGGCCGTCTGGGGGCAGGAGAGACACGGCTCCCCGCTGAGGGAGCCTCCGAGCCCTCGGTGATGTGGGTCAGCATTCCCCATCTTGCATGTTCCCAGGGCAGGGATCATGCTGGGCTGCAAGCAAGGCAGGACTCGGACCCTGGCTGGGCCAGGGATGAGGGAACCGGGCTGTCCCCAGCATCAAGGACAGCGCCCGCCCAGCTCTGCACCCATAACACACACGCACACCCAGGCGCTCTGGCTGTTGTCAGCACTGACCAGGTGCTTCAGCCGCTTTCTCCTCAGAGGCTTCAGGGGCCAAAGAGAGGAGCCCCGGCCATTTCTTGACTTAGGGTTCTTGAGTCAGGAAGCTGCAGAGGAGCAGCAGGAAGCCCAAAGAGAAGGCCCAGCCCGCCTCAATCACCCTAGGCTCCCTCCGTGCCTACGGCTCTTGAGGGCACTCTTCTTGAGAAGTGTCCAGGCTGGGGGCCAGACCAGAGAGAGCCCCCCCTCTACTGGGCCCTGCTCTCCTCCCCAGGTGTTCTCCATCGTGGTGTTTGGCTCCATTGTAAACGAGGGCTACGTGAACAGTGAGAGCAGCCCGGAGCTGCGCTGCATCTACAACAAGAATGAAGGTGCCTGTAACTACGGCATCGCCGTCGGCATCATCGCCTTCTTTGCCTGCATCTTCTTCCTGGTCCTTGACCTCAACTTCCAGGAGATCAGCAGTGTCAAGGACCGGCGGCGGGCGGTGCTCCTGGACCTGGCCTTCTCAGGTGGGAGGCTGAAGGACTCGCCAATAGGGCAGCAAAGGAATACAAGGGGATCTTGGGGTTCAGGAACCGACGTGTGGGACATTGGGACATGGGAATCGATAAGGACTTGGGAGGGGCCAGGAAAGGTGTCCTGGGCTTGTGTGGTCAGTGGGAGCTGTTTGGGGTTGGGGGGGTGTCAGAATGAAGGCCTAGGGGGATCAGGTTGGGGGCTTGGGGACTTGTGAGAGGTAGGTGTTTAGGTTTGGAATTCAGAGTGGAGGACCTGGGGTCGTGGTAGGAATTGAAAGTAGCTGGGGGGTGGTTTAGAAGGGGCGGGAATTTGGAAAGGTTCCAGTAAGGGAAGGAAACATGGGGGGATCTGGAGAGGACAGGAAAAGGCTTTGTTCATGGAGGGGCAACATCTGAGGTATCATTCCCCCTTTGGCTTCAGGGCTCTGGTCCTTCCTGTGGTTCGTATGTTTCTGTTTCCTGGCAAACCAGTGGCAGCAGACCAAGAAGAGTGAAGAAGTGAACCAGGGGGCAGACGCAGCCCGGGCCGGCATCGCCTTCTCTTTTTTCTCCATCATTGCCTGGGTGAGTAGGGGCCCAGCATCCCCCCGCTCTGCCTGAGAAGCCAAGGCTGGAGGCAGCTCTCCGTGCGGTGTCAGGGGCGGGAGCCGGGGCCCCCCTTACCGGGGCCCGAGGCACAGCGGCCTCGCCCCTCTCTCTTTTCTGCGCTCTCCCTCTGGTTCTTGCCACAGCATTCTCCGGCTGTTTCTTGTAGTTTCTAGGCCTTAGTGAGGACCTACTGTCCGAGAACAAACAGAACCAGGACTAAATCGCAGGTGTCCTGACTGCTACTCACCCAACAATACTGCGCAATTTCTATCTTTTACTCTCGACCTCTTTTTTGTTTGGATCTCCCTTCTCTCCATTTTCCCTTATCATTACAGTCGTTTCCTACCTGACAGCTACATTCCCTCTGCTCCTGAGGCAGCTGACCTTTGGGACCCTTTGTGGCCCATTTAGGGATTTTGGCCACCGCCGCTACATTAGCCATCCTTGTTCTGGACCTCCCACACAGGTGGCCCTCGTGGTGAAGGCGCTGCAGAGATACCGGATGGGCACCGACATGTCACTCTTTGCCACAGACCAGCTTAGTGCAGCCCCCGGCACCAGCTACCCTGGATACCCAACAGGCAGTGGCGTCGAAGGCACCGAGACCTACCAGAGCCCCCCGTTCACCGAGACGCTAGACACCAGCCCCAAGGGCTACCAGGTGCCAGCCTATTAGTAGAGCTGCCCACCTTGTGCCAGGGCCTCGGGGTACTGTGAGCATGTTTGGGCTACAGCGATGGCCTGTCCCTGTGGGCCAGTCTTGTGGACTCTGTACAGTGGTCTCGGTTCTTGTCTCACCACTTAAGGGTTAAGCAAACAAAATAATTACACAGTGTTCCCTCTAAGTCTGAAAAGGAAGGAAAGAAGGGAGTTGGGGAAGGAAAGGAGGCCAGTGGGTGGGAGGGAGGGAAAGGGGAAAAGAATAAAAATGCATTTGGGAAGGAAAGAGGCAGGGAAAAGAAGGTTGAGAAAGAAAGGAGCAGAAAGATAAGAAATCAAGTGGAGGAAGGAGAATTAGGTGCTTGCTGGAAGGGAAGTAGGCAATCAAGTATGTTCCAAGAGGTAAGAGAAGGTGGAAAGAGGGAGAAATGAAGAACCATAATCTGAACACAGACTGGCCTTAATGAATATTTAAGTTAGAAAATAAAGGAGAAGGGAGGCAGGGAGTATTTTGTGAAAGAAACAGGAGTGGAGTTAAGTAAGCATGAAATCACGAACTCTGATTAGGACTTGCTGAGCCCAAAGCTTCTGATCTTTGCAGGATGGGTGCTACTAGCCTCCTAACCCCACCCACAGCTGTGCCCCTCTTGGGGGCAGGCCTCTGAGTCTTCAGTACCTTCTGCTCCGTCAGGGCCAGCTCCCACCCACAGGCTCTGAATCAGGACCACCTAAGTTGGACATTCTGAATTTCCCCAGCTTCAGTCCCTGGCTAGAAGAGGCTGATCCCTCTTCCTCCCACCTCAATCCTATCTCTTTTGGCCTTCTCTAGTAAGATTCCAGAATGAGCCAAACCCACCTGGGTGGCCAAGCCCTGCTCTGCCAGAGAGAAGACCCAGGGTTTGCAGGGTGCTCCGTCCCATCCCTCCCTCACAGGCTGAGCTGCCTGTTCCCCATCCTGTGCCAGGCCCCATGGATTCTCATTCCCAAGTCTGAAAGAAAAGGACCAGCTGAGGAAGGGGAGCCCCATGACCCCTACCCAGGGAAAACCAAATGCAGCAATATTTTCCTTAGAGGGAACACTGACTCATTTTAGCAGCACAAAAGGTACGTGTGTCAATATTTTAGCCAATAATCAATTTAAACGGTTCCTTAAATTGATTGTGTGTGTGAGATACTGTCCATTGGGTATATTGTATTTTTCTATCTTGCTCTCTATGTATTACCGTGATTGCAATGGGCTTTCCGTGGATGTCAGGGCTATTCTCAGTGCCCCCAAACCCTTGGTGGCTCACTCCCCCTCCGTCACTTGGTAGTGACCTAGAAGTTGGGGCTGCTGCAGAAATCTGGGCATGTCCCTAGAAAAGGCAGGAGTCCAGGTTCCTGGGAGAGTATCCCTGTTAGGGCCTCAGGGATACTTTTCCCATATCCTTTTTTGCTGGGCTAGAGATTCTGCCCCTCCCCCAAACTAGCTGCCACAGACAGAACTGGGGAATGGGAGGAGACCACGAGACAACACTGGACATGTGGTTGAGCACTCTGCCTTCTATCAAGGCCAGCTTGGCTGGTAGCACTGCCCTGCCACCCACCTCCTTTGGCCTGCCTCCGGCTTTCCAGAAGGGGGAACTCCTTTAGGGCTTTCTGCCTGAACGGAAGACTCTGGACCTCTGCAGATCGAGGGGGGGGCTGAGCTGAGAATTCAGCAAGATGTACCAAAGGTGGTAGTATGCCCTGAGGCCTGGCCCAATCCCTACTGCATGATCTGGACAACCCCCAGCCCTGGAGTGCCCAAATTTCCACCCAGGGGATCCTTATAGCAATTTTGGGTGTGGGTAGTACTGTTAAAATAGTGTCTGTTGTAGTCTGTCTCACGTGCCAGTGGTTTGTCAGGTAGGGTAGTACGCCCGGCGCTGCGGAATGTAATTTACTGTATTCTTATGGACTCATTAGAGAAATCCTAGAGTTGTTGGTGTTGTAGCTATAGAACATGCTTTAGCCTTCCTCTATTAATTAACTCCCCAGATCCTTACCTTTCTTCCCCTCCTCCTCACCTCTCAACCATTGTCCCATCTTCCCTTGGTCAGTAGGGGCCAGTGTTTGCCTTTGGTTGGGGCCCTGCTCTTCAACTGAAGCAAAGCATGTCCCGTACTGCTGCAGTTCTGAGCATCACACCGACATCCCATCACTGGCTTCCGCTCCCACAAGCTGGCACAGAGCCTTTAAGGGAGCCTTCTCGCAAAGACACAAGGAGTCAAACACGGATACTGATACTCCTCTTGCCTCCCTTGACAGCTAAAAATATGTCCAGGCGTTGTGGGAGTTCTCTATCACTTTACAGAGAGGATGCGAGAGGGACTGGAGACCCCCATGAGCAACAACACATGCCCCTTGCCTGGCCTGGGTAGGGAAAAGTGTGAGTGCTTGTTGAGGGTGGGAGAAAATGAAAGGGAGGCAAAGAGTCTAGAACTCTGCCTCTTTTCCATATTTAAATAACTAACGCGAATGCATTTGACACATCATCGATGTTATAGAAGCTACAGGATTGTCCAAGGCAGGCCCCCCGTCCTTTTCGGATTTCCAGTCCTGTAAACGACGTATGCATATAGCAACCGTGCCCACCCTCCTCTCAGGTTGATGACTGTCCCTGGCTCAGCAATGCCTCTTCCCGAGAGAAGCAAGCACTCACAGACATTTTCTCAACAGCAGGTGCACAACAGGTTCGGGTGATGAACTTTGTTTACATGAGAATGATTTTCAGGCTGTCATGTCATCATCATCTCGAAGAACTCATCTCTTCCTTTAACTTCTGCCAACTCCTCCCCACATCAGGTGGGCTGGTTGGTCACTGGCAAGCAACCAGGGGGTGCTCCCTCCCAGCCCACCCTCCTGGCCTCTTCCCTCCTTACAGAGTTCATTAGAGGGACCACTCACTCCTTGCTGGAGCTCAGCAGCCTGGACTCTGTTGCATTTAACCCTTCAATTCTGTACTAGTTTTTAATATCAAATGGATACCAAATGTGGTTTGCCCATTTTAAGTTTTCCAGATACCTCTCTTTAAAGGCAGGCCGCTTCCCAAAGCTGCTGTTCTAAGTAAAACTATGTACATTGTAGTCTAGGGTGGACTGTGTATGGAACCGTCAGTAAAAAAAAAAAAAAAAAAAAAAAAAGTTTACATTTTTTTGTATATATATCTTCTGAAAGAACAATCTGTGATTGTGTATTTTCAGTGTCTGTGTCCCAACTGCAACTTATTTTCAATAAAGAGAGTGCGAATGAACTCAAAAGTGTGGCCTGGCGACAACAGGAATGCATTTTTTTCAGCAAGGGTGATCAACAAGGTTAAGTAGCCAAGAGCCATGGACTGGGGTTCTGGTTCTATCATCAGTTAGCTATTCTGAGCCTCATTTAGCAAGATCTTAAAATCAGGGAGGTTGGGCAAATGGGGATCAAAATTCCCTGGGGTTGGGGGACATGTAGTGGTTCTGCAGAGCCCCTCCCCCCTTTCTTGCCTCAAATCTTCCTGGAAGAAGGTTCCTCATGGGCTGAGAATAGGATGATTTCTGAGGGGACAGCAGGAACCCCATTTTTAGTAAATGGGAAGAGATAAAAGTATTGCAGTGACTTTCATGGGAGAAATATTAAAGTTTTTAAAATGAAGTTTTATAATCAAGAACCAGCTAAGAAATACTAGTGTCGTCCTAGAAAATCTAAAACAGAAGAGAAAAACCACAATAAAAGGTGTCCATTTCATGGGAATAATTAATAAAAGTCTTAAAAAGACTGCTCAGGCTGGCCACATTATCCACAGCCAGGCTGGAGGAACCTACTTTACTCATTCCTTCCTTCCCAGCTACTTGAGGGATTCTTATTTAATAACCCAAAGGCCGGTGAAAAACAAAGTCTTAGCAAAGTAATGGTCATTAGTGGATCCGATGAGCAACCCTCAAAAAACAGCCCAGCCCCACAACGGGTCTGTAATATTTGCACCAAAAGGCTGGGGGGGGCTAGAGCTGGAGAGGTTACCAAGGCCCTTTAACAGCACATATGACCACTTTTGTTTTCAAATGGATGGGGACTGCCCACTGTCTGTGCAGAAGAAGTTCTTAACACGACTACCTCTAAGCAAAGATTTGGTACAGTGTGCGTGCGGCCTAACAGAATTTGCTACAAATGCTACAGTTCTACCTCAAGGTGGGGCAGACTTATGTCCTGACCCAGAGGAGAATGGGTCGACAATCACCCTACTCTGATGGGTCAGACGTTGGTCTTCCCTAGCCAGGAGCCTATGACCCGACCTGGACACCCACCAGCTCTAGCCAACCAGGCCTCTTCATTCTAAAACAGACCGTGACTTGGGAACATCCCTCCTCTTCTAGTGAAAAGCAGAGACTAGGACCACCAAGCAACAATGTGCAGCAGTTTTTAATGTTCCAACTCAACCTCATCGATACATCCAATAATCAGAAAGATGGCTGTTTTTAAATACAAATTAAAATAATCGCGACCACTGCTTAGATAAAGAGAAAGCTTAGAACAATATTCTACATGCTGTACTGCAAAATAAATGTATTTGGAGATAAATTGTCTTATTATAAAAGGTCAAAGATTTTTCGATCCCCCATTCGGCTAATCCTGTAAAGATTATCCTAATTCAAGTAGCACAATTTTATTTCTGCTTTCCATTCTGAATGCTCTTTAATCACAAAAATACCAACCATTTTACACACTGAACAGCCTCACTCCCTCAAACATCAACCCCACTTCCTTCTCCTTATGGAAGCTCCTCTGATCTGTGTGACTGAAGGCGGTTCTGGGTCTGCCCCAGTGTGGCTGACACTGGCTTCAACCCCAGGGAAAGGGCCCCCCCCCCCAGGCTACAAGAACTATCCCCCCTCCCCCCCCAAGTCACTTGATAAAAAGTAAAAGAATAAAGAGCAAGATCATCCCCATTCTGGGAGGAAGGCAGTCTTTTACTTGGCTCCGGAAGAAACCCAACTGTATTCCTGAACGGCGGGTGGTGGCGGTGTACTGAGTGGGGCAAAGTAAACCTGGCAGATGACCCCATCTGGCTCTCCCCCCCTGCCCAACCTACTAGCCACCCTGGGTGGCCTGGTCTACTTCTCCTGAGGCATTTGGTGCTCTGGCGTTTTGGTTTCTGCAAAGGGGAGGAGAGAGTGTGTGTAGGAGGTGTGCGTTGGCCCTGTGTGGGGCTGTCCCCGGGGGGGGACAGCCAGGTGGCCACACTCCTGGCAGCTGTGGCTTATCAGACCTTATTTCAAAAAAGTGCAAATAGAAGGTGTGGAGACTGTTCCGCTGGTCTTGGTGAAAGCTAACTGATAATTCTGCTGATGGCTTGCAAGGAAGGGAACTCTTCATCTTCAATATGCAGGGCTCTGTGGGTGCCCAGGTCATCCTGGGTCAGCACCTGCTGGCAAATGGGGCAGATACAGCAGTCCAGTTCAGAAGGGGTGCTAGCTGGCCAAGCACTCTTCTTCTTTCTTGATTTAGGTGCCCCCTGCTTCTCCTGGACCCGGAAATCATTGTGTGCTGACAGCAGCTCCTGCTGTTTGGCTGTGTCAGGCAGGAGCACCAGGAGCTCACTGAAGATTTTTTTGAAGTTCTCCCCAAGGAGTTCCCGGCAGCTCTTATAATACTGTGCTGCAGAAATACGACCCTAAAGTCCAGGAAAATAAAACAAAACCAAATAAAACCTCCAGGTCCATTTCATTTTGTTCCTAGATACCCCATCAACTTATTCCCTGCTTCTTTCCTCCCCCACCCCAAAAGCCTCACTGCCACCGACCTGTCGGAATTGCCCCGAATGGCTTTTAAATTTGTTGAATCTGGACTCGTCACTCTGAAGGAACTCCTTTATGGATTGGATGAGCTGGATGTTCCTTTGTTGGAAATTCTCAGGTATCAAATAAGTTCCTTGGCAGGGACCTTGCCTGATATAAAAAGGGAAGAGGAGGAAAGAAGGGAGAGAAGAGAAATGTAGGGGAGTAGAAAAGAAAGGAAGAAGTAGGGGGAAGAAGGAGTAAAAGTTAATCTCTGCCTATTACTCCCAGCCTCACCCTGGAAAATAAATGAAAAGAATAATTTTTTTTTTTTTTTTTTTTAAAGAGCTGGAAGACCATCTCCTTCATTTTAAGGAGGAGAAGTTAAGAGAGGCGCAGAGACACTAGGTGACGGACTCCCCAAGCTCTCAACCAGTGAGTTGGTGGCAAAACTGGGACTAGAACCCAGGTCTCCTGCTTCCCAGTGCGGGCTCTTCCCCTGCCATGCCATGGCCCTGCTGTGGGGCCCCTGCTCCTCCCAAGGCAGCTGCATCTGTGTCCAGCACATGTGTGTCACAGCCTTCCCACCCCACAGTGGTCGGGTGACGACTGAGGGCCTGTGTCCTCTGCTAATGGGAGCAGCTGGTGAGCATTTCACTGCGGAGCATGCGGGAGGGAGGGCCCGAGGGGTACTATCCGGAGAGTGACAGCACCTGAGCACACAGCTGCTGCAGCTACTTCTGGGGCATGTCCTTCATCCGCAGGGCGGACCGAGGAGCCAGAAGTAGGAATGTACATCCGGGGCTTCCTCTGAGTCACACAGACCCCACACCAAGAATCACTGAGCAAAATGAAATCGGTCCTCTCCAGGAGAGCTTCCAGCGACAGGGCTGGGGACGGCAACATCCCAAATGAAAAGCTTTAGTGGAAGCTGCGTTCTGACAGAGCACAAGTCTGTTACAAATGACAGCGGGGGAAGGAAACAGGACCTGTTTGGCAGAGTTGCTGGGACTGCACCTCCCCAGCCCCTATGGGTGGGCCAGCCCTGCTTGGATGACCAGGACAACACTTCAGGGACATTCAGAGATGAGTTATGTTCCCACGGGCAGTAGTGCTCCCTGCCCTAAGGTGACCCCATGGTCTCGGTTCCCTACCCACCTCCTCCCTCCCTTGAAACACAGATTTGGATGAGTCTGGTGTGAACAAGATGGAGCACTCCCAACACCTGTAACTTACTCTTTAATGGAGGTGGAGATGGGCTCTGAGATGCTGTTGGGTGGGATGACGGTAAAGCCCGGAGGGGGCTTGCTAATGGGTGGCGACAGTCCTGGAGGTGGCGGGGGGCTCTTTAATAGCACCACAGAGTTAAAGCCTAAAAAACCACAAGAGAAGAGGAAGACAATATGAAGGGTACTACGGGCCACCACTGGGTGGGAGTGAGAAGGACACTTGCTTCCCCTTTTCCAAACCTGCTGCTAGTAGAGCAGGAAAGGCCAGATTTCTGAGACTGACAGGGAATAAAGCAGGCAGCAAATACTGAAACCCAGAGGAAGAGCCCATAGGAGCAAAATGACTACTGTTATGAAAAAGCCAACAAATGGCACCAGATAGTCACAAGTGAACTCCATGGATGTTTCCAAAAAAACCAGCAGCAACCACTGGTTAAAGATACTGCTTCTAACCAAGGTACTGGGTAGTAGGACCATCCTCAGCATGGCCCTTTCCCCTGAGTCCTGAGTTACTATAGAATGACAGGGTAGTCAGGCCTCTCTCAGGCTCCACAGGCCAGCCCCATCCCATCAAGATGTCACAAGAACCTCTGCTGTAGACCTTCTGAGGACAGCCCCGGCTTCTTTGGCACACACAGAATGAACCCATCCTACTGGTCTCCTTAAACAAATACCAACTTGCCGTTCCAAGCAGTAGCATATCCTCAAGCACATGATGGTTTTATTACCGAGCTCATAAGCTGTTAGGCAGTGTTTATGCCTACCTTCCACACCATGTGAGAGCTGCCTCCCTCTAAAAGTGAAACCAGCAACAAGACTCACACCACAGCCTGACCTTTCACTACCAGAGACTCTGTACTGAAAATCCTGGTGGGGACCTGGCTACTTCTGTCCTCCTGATTCCTCTCACTTAGTGAAGGCTTCATTTAAGAGGCAGAGAAACCCACAGAACCCCTCCCCCACCCACACATATTCAATTCATTTCCATCAAATAGCACTTCTTTTTAAAATCCCCATAACTCCCACAAACTTCTTCCTGAACATTTTCCCTACCAGAAAAATTCAATTTCCAAAGCTTTAACTCCATACAAAGGGATCTAAAATCTCATACATGTGCATGCACACAGGACCATGGAGATGGGGGTGTAACATATCTCCCTGCTCCCTCCTGGGCACACAGCGCTTCCTTTCACGATGAATTAAAATGAAGACTTTGGGCCCCACTGGGCTTCAGCAGCCTGACAAAATATTCTCTAGCAACTCATCCTTTAGAAGCCGATGTGGCTAAAGCAGGATGGAGGTGATTATAAATGAGAGATGACCCAATGTCAGCATCAAGGCTACAGAAGGGCATGCTGTAGGGTCCCAGGACCATAGCTTTAAAGATGGCAAGGACATCAAGAGTCACATGGTCTCCCTCTTCCTCTTCAGCTGAGGAAATTGTAAACCTCAGAGGAGTGACTCCCCAGCTCAGACTCACTGCTAGACTACCAGGCAGGACTTGTCATTTCTTAGCTGGGATCTAAAGGAATTCTCCATTCAGACACAACAAATCTGCTATACTGCCAGGAACACACCCAGCAGGTCCCAAAGTTCCCAGGTTCAAACAGGTTCAAACAGGCACTGACCGATAACATTTCTTGATCCTAAAGGCCTTTAGGACTAAGCCAACACTCTGGCACCTGAGGTCTGGCCTCCTCTTCCTCCTCCCACCCCCTTCTGCCCAGGCAGGACACTGCCTGACTGCTGTTACCTGGTGGAGGCTGCATTCTGGGAGGCCCCGCACTGCAAAGAGCTGGGAAGTCTTCCTGAGGTAAAGGACACTGGTTAGTCACTGGTGGCTTTGTGAGCCCTGGAGGTTCTTTGGGAACACTGCCAACGGCTGCCTTTTCCGAATGTCCGTTCACAATGGCCGTAGGCTTCTCTGACCCATTAGCGGTGGCCACAGGAGCCACTGCGTGTTCAGGGCTGGGAGCTTTTTCTCGCCAAGCTGGCTTGGCGGCCACCTCCTGCACCGGCGGCTGGGGAGGGGGTGAGGCCGAGCTCTGCTTCTCCGCCCCTATCTTCTTCTTCTTGCTCACTTTGATGAAAGCCTGTGAGGAAGACGCGGCCAGCAAGGAGGAGACATCAAACATGGTGGGTGCATTGCGGAACTCCTGGGTGGTTAGCCCGACGCTGTCGTCCTCATCATCGGAGACCACGGGTTTGTTATTCTTCTTGCTGGCTTTGCCGCCTCCTTTGGTGACCAAAGGGGGTTTCTTTGGGAGCTGGCTGCAACTAGCCTGGACGGGTGCCACCGGGCGGACGACACTCTTACCAGAGCTATTGTTCCAGGCCGAAGTGATACTGGACACAGCTTTGCTGGGCCTCATTTTTGATACCAGAGCTGGGAAGTCCTCCTCTTGGAAGGCTGAGGTCTTCTTGGCAGTGACTGTATAGGTGAGTGACAACCCCGAGGAGACAGTGGGAGCTGAGGAAGAGGAAAGGCTTGGGAAATCTTCTTCTTTAAGTTTGACTGAAGCTGGCTGGAGGGAACTGAGGCAGAGCAAGAGATAAGATGTCACATGACCTACCCAGGTCATCAGAGAGGAGGGAGTTGGGAGAAAGCCTGAACTTGGTGCTCCAGAGGGGAGGAGACCCACCACACATCCCTTTTTATGCACGGCAGGAGGCAGCAGAGGGCATCGCTCCCCAGATGGGCCCGTGCGGACAGAAGAGATTCCAAAGCAAAGACCCCTTGGATAGCACTTGGGTGGGAAAGGAATGGGTGGCTATTTAGAAAAGGCTTAAGGGAGGACACCAAAGGAGTCACTCAGACTTCCTAACTCCTTTAAAAACTCTGTAGGAATCTTGGTCATCAAAGAGCCCATGTTTGGGCCCCATCCCCCACTTCCCTGTGGACTAGAAGATCCGAAAACCCTTATAAGATCCAACCCATCCCCCTGTGCCCACGGGATCTTAACCAGTGCTTCTGACCAGAGAACAGCTCAGTTGCCCCACATACCTCTGCAGAGCTCCCCCTGCTGCCGAACTAAACGACACAAAGTCCTCTTGGCTTGCAGGACCATTAGCAGTGGCCTCTTTGGGAGCTAGGATCAAGGACAATAACTTTTAACATGAAATGATGGCAAGTGCTAAAAACCAGGAAATGTTCCTACAAAAATCTCTGAAGTTTCATGTACTAGTCTTGGGACCTTAAAACATGCCTTTCTCATCAAAAACTGTCCTGCAGCAGATGTCAGATACATCAGGAATCATGACTCAGAAAGGTTCTTGAAGAACTTATTCTAAACTTACTTCAGTTAGAAAGATTAAATATATAATCTTACCTATACTTCAAATATTGCATTGATCTTAAAAATAAAGGATGGCCCATATATTAAAGTATGTGTGACTTATTATTTTCTTCAAAGGAATACAATCCCTTAGCTGAGAGTTTTTAAAAAGCCAAAAATTTCAGTTTTCCCATCCTCAATCAAGCAACTTGACTGTGTATTTAAAATCCATTTTCTGCTACAGAGCAGGAAAGTTGTCCCTGCCTGTGGAAAACATTCCCAAACCAAGGGACAATGGTGTGAGTTCTCCTCTTTAGGCTGAGACTTGAAGACAAAGAACGGTGGGGTGCAGGAGCTGCCTGCTAACCACCACTGATCACCTGAGGTCTCAGCAGAAGGCTTGGGGGCTCTCCTTGAGCTCCGAGTTTCTTCCAAGTCCTTCCCCTCGTCCTTCTTCGCTCTGCTGCCATCCTCTTTATCTTCAACCCATTTCTTTTCTTCTTGCCTACGTGCAGCTACTGATGCCCTCACTGCAGCTGCTACATCTCTGTCTTCTTCTTCCCTGAGGTGCAGGAGAAGGAAAAGGGGAGTCCTTTAAGATCAGCAAAAGTAAGGATCTCCTATGAAACATGTGTCACATTCTCCAGACAAGGCCTGATTCACAGCACCACCTGCTGGAAAAGCCTGAGGACTAAGATGCTAACCAACTTCTCAGGTGTTCCCCCACCCCCTTCCTTCAAGAACATGGGGGGTAATGAGGTTGGAGTGGTTATGAGTAAACAGGATCCCAAACAGCAAAGGGATGGAACTTAAGAGCCCTACTTGAGATTCAAGACCAGACCTCCTAGTGGGTGCTGGACTACTTTTCCTCCTCTCTCTGCCTCATTACAAGCTTTAGTCAATGATCCCCCAAGTTCTATGTCTTTACCAATGTCACCAGTTCTTGCCCAGATGCTCCTGAGCTCACACTAAGACAAAGACAGGGTTTTTCTCAAAAGGGCTTTTGTTGTCTTTTTGAGAAAAAGTAACATCAACTCCAAATGCACGAAACCTATAAAAATATACAAATATACAGAGCCCAGAAGTGCCAAATTACAAAGGCCTGAGTCCATTATCTTAAGCCCCAGGAGAGAGAATGCCACCAACCCCTGCTTTCCCTAGATGTACCAACTTTCAAGCTCCAGGTACCTCTTTCCTTTCAAAGTTGATGATTTTTCTGCCCCACCCTCAGATCTAGGGTGTAGGGGGCTTTATCACCCACTATTAACAATATATGTGCAAGTTTTATCCACACTTCAGGGACTTCTTACTCACATCTACACCCTACCTCCCGACACCCAGAGGTATTCAGCTGAAAAACCTCTACTGTGCATTTGTTAACATAAGCCCATAAACGTTCTCATCAATAGTAAGTTATATGCACAGACTCATGTAGAAATGGGAAGGACTGATAACAAAAAAGGGTTTTCACTCTTGTTCTGACTGTGCCTATCCAACAAAGTCAAGAATATCTTGGAGTAGGATTGGAGTCAGCCTGTGAATAGTGGGTTTTTTTGGCCTGGAATGTCTCTTTAGGATATTAGGGAAAAAGGAAGCAGAAATCTGGATTCTTCTCATAAAAAGCACACTTTCCATGGAAGGAACAATGAGGCTCTAGGATAAACAAGAGGAAGTACCCAGAAACCTTTCTGGTGGGTATTGCCCACAGGGTCTGCATCAGCACTAACAGCAACTTATCCCAAGAATGAAGTATGGGCAAAGAAAGACTCTTAAGGCAATATGATACACTGGACCAAGAAATAGCTTTGTAGTTAAAAGTAACCAGGTTCAAATCCTGGCTCCTTTGCTTACTAGCTGAGTTCACTTGGGCAAGTCACAACCTCATCTGTAAAATGAAGGGGAAAGATTAGATGAGATCCTCTCCAGCTCTATGGTCCTATGGCTTGAATTCAAATCTTCTTCTGTCAGAAGCTGTAATGACACCGAGCAAGTCATTTAATCTCTTTGGGTGTGTTTTTCTATAAGAAAAACGATGGGGCTGGACTACAGATAACTCCTATGATGATCAAAAGTAAACCCAGTATTCTTGCTTAATGATTTCTTTAAGAAAAGGGAGGTTTCAATTGGGGAGAAGAGAAGGCATCTTCCAAAAATAAATAAACAAACAAACAAACAAACAAACAAATAAATAAATAAATGCTGTTAAAAAAAGTTAACAATAAAATAGTATTATTTTTTTTAAAGGCAGGCAGGGGCTCTGCTAGAAACAGAAATTCATCTATATGGGGGTTTACTATGCTATGAAACTATTCACAAAACCAATGTGGGCTCTGGTCTCTTTCCAGGAGCTAACTTGATGTGTAACCATGGATCAAATCATCTTGTTTCTGTGAGTCTTTTCCCTCTATAAAAGGAAGGGTTGGACCCAATCTCTGTATCTCCTTTGAGTCTAGGATTCTCCCAGTCTGTACAGAATGGTATTTTGGAGTCAGAGCACCTGAGCCAGCCCCCCACTTCTAGCAGCTCCCCAACAAGACACCCATTGGGTTGCCGAGAGAGGAACTTCAACAGCAAGCAAAAGCCTCCCACCTCTTATACCTCCAGCTTCCTCGGCGGTTCTGCTGAGCTCCACGGCCCCCTGGCCTGTTGCCCCGACTCTGTCTGTTATGCCTGTCCACTTCTTCATAGTCATCCCCACCAACGACACCTAAAAGAAGGCAAAGGGCCTCTCATTCCATCTCTTCATTCTGCCCACTATTGGCACTTTCCCATCTCTTCCCTGGTCCCCATCACTCCCCTCCCAGAGAACAGCCAGCAAACTCTGAGAGCTTGTTTGCTAAGTTTCCTCTCCATACCCTCCAAGACTGTAGATAGCAGCTGGTCCTTTACAACAACTCCAGGAAAGCAAGAATATGAAACCCACCCATTTCCCAAATAGAGATTATGCACATTTTGAATCATTGCTTTAGTCTGAGATTGTGTTCTACTGCTGCAAAAGGCAAAAGAAATGATAAGAGAAATGATTGCATTAATTTCTTCCAGTTCATTTTAAAGGCTTATAATAATGACACTAAATTAAATCCAATTTTCTTCTTATTAACATAGCATGAAAACTTAGGTTTTGAGTAACTATCATGCTAGAAAAATATAGGGGCAGCTAGATGGCCCAGTGGATAGAGCACCAGCCCTGAAATCAGGAGGACCGGATTTCAAATCTGGCCTTGGACACTTAACACATCCTACCTGTGTGACCCTGGGCAAGTTTTTGCCTCAGGAAAAAAAAAGTAGAACTATACAGTCTCCATACAATGAAGCTCTGATCCTGTAAGCCATGATCCTCAGTGGGTCCCAAGCTCTAGAACCCTCCCAAAGAACAGACCCAGGCTCACTCACCCTCACCCCTCCGACTGTGTCTCGGGGCATAGCTAAACTGCAGGTCAATCTGCCGGTTCTGCCTGGCCTCTGCTCTGCTCCTGCTGTGGCACGAAGTCTTATGCGCCTTGTAGTCGATTTCTGTACGGAAGGCGTGAGTGAACTGCTCAGTATTGCACCTTCCCTCCTCACAGAGAAAGTGCTTCTCCCGGAAATGTTCCCGAAGGTATTCATAGTCACTGAAGGAAAGGGAAAGTGGGGTGGGGGTGGTGATATGGTTACTAGATCAACCCCCAACAGCATAGCATAGCACCAATTAAGGCAACAAGGTAGATACCTCAAGCAGAATTAGCTATTAATCCCAAGGAGGGAGTTCTACTCAACTTACCTCAAGGAGGGGAGGGGGGAGGGGAAAGGGGAGATATCACCATCCAAAAACATTGCTTAGGAAGTAAAAATAATGGTAGGGAACTTATTCTGTCTTCAACACATCATGAAACCTTAAATGTTCTTGCAATAGACCAGATGGGACTAGCTAGATCTTCTCATCTTCACAGCAAAAGTAACACTAAATATTTATATAGCTTTACCCCTACCTATAAAAACACAGAAAGATTTTATAAGTACAAACTTGTTAATTTTCACAGACTTTTTACAAAAACAATGCTAAAAACAATATCCCCATCATCTTCAGGGGCAAAAAACTTTTCCCTTTCCTCTAATCCTTAAAGCTATTATTCTGGAGTCAGTCCAACTATATGAATTAATGAATATGTTTAATTCTTATCAGTCCTTTTTTTTTTTTAATTCTTATCGGCTTTGCTCAAAAATCTGACTAAGAAATCTGGGTTGTTTTTTTTTTAAACACACTAGGAAAAGAGGGAGAATAACAAAGTAATTCTGTTCTCTGAACTTATAACTCAAGTTACAAAAAGCTTCAGTCTTAAAACATTTTATATTTCCAACAGAAACAAACATCAAAGGATTCTGCCAAGACTAAAGTGGAATCAGTCAAGGATAACTTGACTTAGCTACTTAAATCCCTAAAGACAAAGAGATTTCAGGCCACCCATCTGGAGAACCAAACCATAAGTTCTGCACCAAGCAGGAAAGAAAATACAAGGGAGACCAATTTCTTATTAGTTTTCACCACAGAGCCTGTGTGCTCAGTCTCTGCTGGGGAATGACTTAAAGAAGGCTTGCTTTCTTTAATTTACCTGTAATACTCTTGAGCGCCATCAGAGTCACAGAAATGGCAGAAATAGTGGTCTCTCCTCAGGTGTTTCAGGAGCTCATCATTGTCCAAATAACGCTCATCACAAAATTTACATAGAGGATGTCCCCTGTGGGATGTGTCATCTGGGTCTCCATGGATCCGATGGCGGGCAAGGTCCTTGCGGGAATACCATTTGCGTTCATAGGTAAAGATCTTAGGGAAGAAGCATGAAGGCATATAAGCAGAAAAAATTACAGGGAATACCTTGCAGTATTAACTGCTAAAAGGAGCCAAACAGCCTTCCATCATCTTCATCCCTGATTCGTCAAGCTCTCAAAGACATTTTTGAAGATTCTACCCTCATTAAGGAATCCAAAAGGAACACATGGCTGAATATTAGATATAATTTTCTCCAAGAAATAACTTAGAAATGCTCCCCACATGCTCCCAGTGTCTGATATGGCAACTCAAATGGTCGAGGCCTTGGTTGACAGATAGAGCTTTGTAATACAAAAGATCTACTAGAGGAGCCAAGAAATCATTCATTGCCCAATAGATGGCCTGTGTTCTTAATGATTTGTTAGCAATAAGAAATAATTAAATAAAGGTGATAGAAAAAGGGCTTTCTTTGGTCCAAATCAGCCTATTTAATGGGAAATAGTCAGAGGTAAGTCTGAAGATTATTACAATACTAATTATAAATGAAGATTATAGCAGGTAAGCAGTTATAAATAGTTAGAATAGTATTTATGTTAATGGAGAGAGAAAAATAATTAAGAAATGCTATGGAGGCAAAACTGAAAGGACCTGGCAAATGACTAGATATAGGGCAAAAAGAGAGACAGGATCATGGAAGAAGGAAGAACCTAGGTTGACTAAATTTATGAACCTGGATCATTGGGAGAATCCTCAACAAAGAAGCTGGGAAAAAGAAGTTGATGAATATTTCAATTTGGGAATAGCTAATGGGAGATGTCAGTGGTATACTCAAGGTGGAGATATGTAGAACCCAATAGGAAATAAATAGCAGGATCAGAGTTCAGGGCAGAGATAAAAACTTAACATGTAGATCTGAAGTTTTGCTTTTTTAGCAAGTGTCTTACTTATGCTTTAACTCTGTAGTTAAGTACCAATACATGAAAGAGGCAATGTAGTATGGTAAGAGATCACTGTAGCCCAAATCTCTAGGTCTACTGCCCGCCCTGACCATGTTCCTGAGGCCAAAATTTCTAGACCTACATTTCATCAAGTGGGGGTTTGCGGGTAAGGGTTAGAATGCAGTATTTCCCAAAAGTATCCATTCCCCTTCCAATACAATTATTATGAAGTCAGACTCCCTAGCTCTGCCATAAAAGCGTATGTTAAAGACACCCTTTTATTTCTCTTAGGGAAAAGACCACTTCCCATTCACTAGTCCATCCCTCTTCCTTCTGCTCTCACTCTACTTTTCCTTTACAAGCTTTCTATACTTCTATACTGGTTTTGCTCTCACAAAATTGGCAATGCAGTGGCCATTCAGAAGCCAGAAGGCACTTTAGCCTGCATTTTTTTCTCTGGCCTGGTCTGAACTTCTTTGAGTAGCTTGGTGTTGTTCCTCCCTCACTAAGGATTCACCATATTGATAACAGTATACTTTCGCCCCACTGAAACTCAATGATCCACCAGCTTTAGCTGCTGCTTCTGGCTATTTCAGCAGCAGAGGCTTATGCATATTCTCTCTTTTTAAAATTTATTTATTTTTAAAAGTTTTTTATTTTCAAAACATATGCATGGATAATTTTTCAACATTAGCCCATGCAAAACCTTGTATTCCAATTTTCCCTCCCCTTCCCCTATCCCTCCCCTAGATGGCAAGTAATCCAATACATGTTAAACATACACATATTCTCAAAGCTAAGCTATGATACAATAGATGGTCCAGCAAAAAAACTTGCAAAGAGGACCCCCCCCCCCCCCCAATCAACCTGAGTATAACTCAGGGTAAGTTCTCTCACTTCAGTTCCTTGGCAAATTGTGCCAGTTCTTCTGGGGAAGTGAGATTCTATAAGAGCTCATCTCTACTCTCCATAAGGTCAATCTTGGTGACTTCTGCACTGATATGGGGCTTTGGGAAGCTGCTCTCAGAAGAGCTATCTACCCCTAGTCCTCCAAAGCCTTTAGGGACCATAATCTGAATGAACTGAGCCATCATTCCTACACTGTAGTGAGGTTCATTGTAAGAAACCCTTGTCCCTCATATGCAAAGGTAGTAGAGGACACACTCTCCACTTTTTAAGCCCTGATCTGCTAGGTCCTCACTAGGTGAACTCTGAAAGGAGGGCCAGTTCCAACCTAGGCTTGGCTCAATTTTCTTCACTACTCTCCTCATCCCCTGCCCTGTAGTTACAAATTGGGAGCCAGTTATCCAGTCATCTGGAGGGAGAGGAGTTTTAAAAATTTCTTTTAACCCTCAATTTTTTCTTTAAATAGTTTTATCTTGATTTAGAAATATTAGGTTTTTTCTTAATATTTGTTTAGTTTTTTTTGCTAATTATGACTCTGTGTGTGTGTGTGTGTGTGTGTGTGTGTTTTTCTCTTACATGGACTATTTACAGTTTGAATGCTCTGCTTATCTCAGTCTCCCTTTTCAGAAATTACTCAAATGTTTCTTTTTTGTTGAAGAGATTTTCATTCATGATTAGGCTCAGCACTATTCGGGTTATTTTGGGGTGCATCTCTATTTTCTCTGGTTGACTGGAATAGTATTCTAATTTTGCCTCTGATTTCTGGTAGGTAAAGAATAATCTTGGATACTCAAGTCAACTCTGCTATCATAGGCTGAAGGTCTTTCTCTTAGCTACTTGCAAAATTTATTATTTAGAATAGAAACTTTTAAGGGGAGAGAGAGACAGAGACACAATGAATGAAAATGTGCTTCTGGCAAAATAGAATATCCTATTAATCAGTACTTGGCTATCTATTTTCAAAGCTTCTGGGCAATATTCTGTGTGTGTGGTGGGGAAGGGGAACCTACTGTCATTACATATCCTAGTGTTCTAGTGACTTATTTTGGCTTCTACACAATTCACATATTCTTTCAAATTTATCTTTTTTTCTTTTATGGAATATTTTCTCCCATATTTTGAGTTTTCTGAGTTCTAGTTCTGTCATGCTCCATTCCAGAGCTTTTCTTACTCTCAAAAAAATTCCAGTCATATATTTTAAATTGCCTAAGCTGTTGTTTGACAAAATGAGTAAGATATTATCATTCCTAGAAAGGACATATCAATCAACTGTCCTATCTATGACTGCAATCACATTAATCTGTGTAATGCCTACTCTCTTATATGTACTATCTTCACTTACAGGAATGTTAACTCCTTAAGAGTAAGGACTCGGTAATTTGTTATCTCAGCAATTAGCATAGTACCAGTAACATAATATCACTTAATAATTTTTCAGAGAAAATTATGGATCAATTTTGCTAATGATAAGATTATACACACACTATGATCAGGTAAGATTTATTCATACCAGGAATGCAAAGGTTTGTTCAATGCAAACTATAAGCATAACTGAGCATATCAAGAACAAAAGTAACAATCATATGATTACAGCAATAGATGCAGAAAAAGTTTTTGACAAAACATAATAATACCTATTAGAAACACTAGAAAGCATAGGGATAAATGGAGCCTTTCTTAAAATGATTAGTACCAATTTAAACCTAAAGCAAGAGTTATCTGTAAAAGGGATAAGCTGGAAGCCTTCCCAATAAGATCAGTGGCAAGGATATCCATTATCAACACTATTGTTCAATCCTGAACTAGAAATGCTAGCTATAGCAATAAGAAAAAGAAATTTGGAAGAATAAAAACAGGTAATGAGGAAATAAAACTATCAGTCTTTGCAGATGATATGATGGTATAGAAAACCCTAAAGAATCAAGTAAATAAAACTACTTGAAACAATGAACTTTAGCAGTTTATTACATAAAATAAAATATTGCTTAAAAATTTTTTTTCACACAAATAAACCTAAATAAGTGGAAAAATGTTAATTGTTCATGGGTATGCCTAGCTAATACAATAGAGATGACAATTTTACTTAATTTATTCAGTGTCATGACAATAAAACTACCAAAGAATTATTTTATCAAGCTAGAAAATAAATCTTTGAGAAAAAAATAACAGATCACAACACAGTAGCAAATGACTATAATAATCTAGTGTGTAATAAACCTCAAAATCCAAAATTTTGCAGCAAAAATTCACTATTTGACCAAAATTGCTGGGAGAACAATTGATTCAGCATCTCAAAAAAAATATACTAAGGTCAAAATGGCAAATGATTTAGGAATGTGTATGTGATATCACTAGTAAATTAGGGAAGCATGGAAAACTTGCCTATTAGAACAATGGAGAGGAGTTTATTACCAAACAAAAAAAATGAGATGATGACAGGAAGTCTAATATGGTTAATTTTGATTATATAAAATAAATAAAAATGCAGCCAAAATCAGAAGAAAAGCAGGACACTGGGGAAAATCTTTTATAGCAAGTTCCTTTGATAAAGGCTTCATTTTTTAAATATGTAAGGAACTAACCCAAATTTGTAAAAATTAAAGTCATTCCCCAAATGATAAATGGTCAAAAGCTACGGAACAGGCAGAAGAAATCAAATCAGTAGTCAGATGAAAAGGAAAATGATCAGTTCTGAAGAGAGTGGGGAAAAATGTACAAAAAATGTTTAAAGCAGCTCTCTTGGTGGTAGCAAAGATTTGGAAATTGAGGGATATCTATAAACTAGGGACTAAACAAGGTGCAGTTTATGGTTATGATGGAATACTAGTATGCTATAAAAAGTGAGAAGCAGATCTGTAGTCATATGAAAAGTTTATATAAATCATTAAGAGAAATGCAAATTAAAATGCAAAAAAAAAAAGTTACCACTTCATACCTATCAGATTGACTAATATGACAGAAAAAGAAAATGATAAATATTGGAGAAGATATGGGAAAATGAAAACACTAATGCATTGTGGGCCAATCTCATTATTCTGGAGAACAATTTAAAACTATGTCCATAGGGCAATTAAACTATACATATCCCTTTGATCCAGCAATACTACTATTAGGCTTGTATTCTAAAGAGAGCATAACAAATTTAAAAGGACCTATATGCGTAATAATATTTACAGCAGCTCTTTTTGTGGTGGCAAAGAATTGGAATTTGAGGATTCTCATCAATTGGGAAATGGCTGAACAAGTTATGGTATAAGAATATAATGCAATATATTGACCTACAAGAAATGATCAACAGGTTGATTTCAGAAAATCCTATAAAGATTAACATGAACTGATGCTGAGAGGAAGTGAGCAGAACCAAGAGAACATTGTACATAGTAACAAAATTATATGATGATCAACTGATGAACCTGGTATGATGAGTCAAGGCAATTCTAACAGACTTGGGATGGAAAATATCCACAGTCAGAGAGAAAACTATGAAGACCAAATGTGGATCAAAGCATAGTATTTTCTTTTTCTATTTTTTTTTTTTTTTTGCTTTTTGCTTTCCTGTAGTTTTTTCCCTTTTGGTCTGATTTTTTCTGTACAAGATGACATATATTGAAATATAAAATAATTACTTATATTTAACCTATATCAGATTGCTTACTGTCTTGAGGAGGTGGAAAAATAAAGGGGGGAAGGAGAAAAATTTGGAGACAAAGTCTTACAAAAATGAATGTAGAAAACTATTTTTACATATATTTAGAAAAAATACTATTGAGAAAAAAAAAAAAAGATGATGAATCAAATGATTTCAGAAAAACCTAGAAATACTTACGAGCTGAATGAAGCAAACAGAACAAATAAAACACTGTACATAGTATCAGAAAGATTATGTGATGATCAACTAAGATGGACTTAGCTCTTCTAAGCAATACAGTGATCCAAGACAATTCCAATATACTTCGGACAGAAATGTCATTTACATCCTGAGAAAGAACTATTGAATTGTGGATTGAAACATATTATTTTCACCTTTTTTTTTTGATTTGCATTTCCTTTCTTATGGTTTTTCTCTCTTCTGATTTTTCATTTACAACATGACTCACATGGAAATGTTTAAAAACTTTACATGTAATCAAAAAAATAAAGTAGTATTGAGGGGAAAAAAAAAAACAAAACAAAACATGGAAACACTTATATAAATTGATGCTGAGTGAAGTAAACAGAACCAGAAGAATACTGGACACAATAGCAACATTATATAATGATAGACTATGAGAGACATAGTTCTTCTCAACAATACCCAAGACAATTCCAAAAGACTCATGATAGAAAATGTTATCCACACCCAGAGAAAGAAGTATGGAATCTGAATGCAAATCAAAGCATATTATTTTCATTTGTTTTTTCTTTCTTGTGCTTTTCCCATTTTGTTCTGATTTTTCATTCACAAAATGACTAATATGGGGAAATGGTTATCATGACCATACATATATACCTGTATCAGACTGTTAGCTGTTTTGGAGAAGGAAGGAGAAAAATTTAGAACTCATAATCTTATAAAAATGAATACTGAAAACTATTTTTATTTGTAATTGGAAAAATACTATAAGACATTAAAATACTATTAAGTGGGGGGAAATCAGTTGGGGAAAAATTACAAGCTGAATGGTTTCATAAATATCTGGGACGACTTAATTGAACCACTGGAAAGTGAGGTGAACAGAAGTAGAAGAACATTATAGACAGAAACAGCAATATTGTAATGGTGATGTGAAAGATTTATCTACTCTGATCAATACAATTATATAAGTTCAAAAGACCCATGATGAAAAATGCTCTCTACCTGAAGAAATTTTGATGAACTCTGAGTACAAATTGAAACATTTTTTCCCCACTTTATTGTCTTTGCCTTTTTGGTTATCCCCCACCCCCCCCAAAGATGGTTAAAGTGTAATAATATGTTTTGCATGGCTTCACATGTATAACTAATATCATTGCTTACTTTCTCAATGGGTAGAAGGAGGGAATAGGATAGGGAAAATTTGGAACTCAAAAATTAAAATTAAAAAAGAATGTTAAAAACAAAATAAAAAACTAAACAAGAAAGTTCTAGTTTTCAACTTAACTTCCATTCATAGTATCATTAAAACTTTTCTTTCTTTTCTAAACCATCCCAAGTTTCTTGCTATGTTTCTAGGATTTATCATCTTGTTTCGTTTTTTTTTTTTTTTTTTTTTTTTAATTGTTGAAGGTTCTGGCTCAAACACCTTTCAAGCAAATGCTTTTTTTTTTCTCTTCTGACTTTTTTTTAATTGTTTTTTTTTTTATTAATTTTTATAATTATAACATTTTCTTTGACAGTACATATGCATAGGTAATTTTTTTTTTTTACATTATTCCTTGTACTCCCTTCTGTTCCGAGTTTTTCCCCTCCTTCCCTCCACCCCCTCCCCTAGATGGCAGGCATTCCCATACATATTAAATATCTTATAGTATATCTTATGTACAATATATATGTGCAGAACCAAATTTTGTTGTTGTTGTTTTGCAAAGGAAGGATTGTATTCTAAAGGTAAAAATAATCTGGGAAGAGAAACAAAACAAAACAAAAAAAAAAACCAATGCTCTCAGTTTACACTCATTTCCCAGTGTTCCTTTTCTGGGTGTAGCTGATTCTGTCCATCATTGATCAATTGGAATTGGATTAGCTCTTCTCTATGTTGAAGATATCCACTTCCATCAGAATACATCCTCATACAGTATCATTGTTGAAGTGTATAATGATCCCCTAGTTCTACTCGTTTCACTCAGTATCAGTTGATATAAGTCTCTCCAAGCCTCTCTGTATTCCTCCAGTTGGTCATTTCTTACAGAACAATAATATTCCATAACATTCATATACCATAATTTACCCAACCATTCTCCAATTGATGGACATCCATTCATTTTCCAGTTTCTAGCCACTACAAAAAAGGGCTGCCACAGACATTTGGGCATATACAGGTCCCTTTCCCTTCTTTAGTATTTCCTTGGGATATAAGCCCAGTAGTAGCACATTTTGATAACTTTTTGGGCATAATTCCAGATTGCTCTCCAGAATGGTTGGATTCTTTCACAACTCCACCAATCATCATCAGTGTCCCAGTTTTCCCACAGCCCCTCCAACATTCATCGTTATTAGTTCCTGTCATCTTAGCCAATCTGACAGGTGTGTAATGATATCTCAGAGTTGTCTGTTGATCAGAGAAATGCAAATTAAAACAACTCTGAGATATCATTACACACCTGTCAGATTGGCTAAGATGACATCTCAGAGTTGTCTTAATTTGCATTTCTCTGATCAATAGTGATTTGGAACACTCTTTCATATGAGTGGAAATAGTTTTAATTTCATCATCTGAAAATTGTCTGTTCATATCCTTTGACCATTTATCAATTGGAGAATGGCTTGATTTCTTATAAATTAAAGTCAATTCTCTGTATATTTTGGAGATGAGGCCTTTATCAGAACCTTTAACTGTAAAAATGTTTTCCCAATTTGTTACTTCTAATCTTGTTTGCATTAGTTTTGTTTGTGCAGAAACTTTTTAATTTGGCGTAATCAAAATTTTCTATTTTGTGATCAATAATGATCTCTAGTTCTCCCTTGGACACAAACTCCTTCCTCCTCCACAAGTCTGAGAGGTAAACCATCCCATGTTCCTCCAATTTATTTATGATTTCGTTCTTTATGCCTAAATCTTGGACCCATTTTGATCTTATCTTAGTATGTGGTGTTAAATGTGGGTCTATGCCTAGTTTCTGCCATACTAATTTCCAGTTTTCCCAGCAGTTTTTGTCAAATAATGAATTCTTATCCCAAGATTTGGGATCTTTGGGTTTATCAAACACTAGATTGCTATTTTTATTCACTATCTTGCCCTGTGAACCTAACCTATGCCACTGATCAACTAGTCTATTTCTTAGCCAATACCAAATGGTTTTGGTGACTGTTGCTTTATAATACAGTTCTAGATCAGGTACAGCTAGACCACCTTCATTTATTTTTTTTTTTTCATTACTTTCCTTGAAATTCTCGACCTTTTGTTCTTCCATATGAATTCTGTTGTTATTTTCTCTAGGTCATTAAAATAGTTTCTTGGGAGTCTGATCGGTATAGCACTAAATAAATAGATTAGTTTAGGGAGTATTGTCATCTTAATTATATTTGCTCGGCCTATCCAAGAGCACTGAATGTCTTTCTAATTATTTTAATCTGACTTTATTTTTGTGGCAAGTGTTTTGTAATTTTGCTCATATAATTCCTGACTCTCCTTTGGTAGATATATTCCCAAATATTTTATACTATCGACCGTTATTTTGAATGGAATTTCTCTTTGCATCTCTTGCTGTTGGATTGTGTTGGTAATGTATGAAAATGCTGAGGATTTATGTGGATGTATTTTGTATCCTGCAACTTTGCTAAAACTCTGAATTATTTCTAATAGCTTTTTAGCAGAGTCTTTGGGGTTCTCTAAGTATACCATCATGTCATCTCAAGCAAATGCTTTTAATCCAGAGCCTATGAACTATTCATTCCTTATTTTATACATTTAAGAATATCATTCTGAGAAGGGGTCCGTAAGCTTCACCAGATTGCTGGAAGAGTTCAGAACATGATTCCTTTCATGGGGAAATTCTTATTTTCCCTTGTCTTTTTAAGTTATGAAGCTAGGTTAATGACAAGCCTTTTTTTTTGACCCCCTTTCTTTTTCAATAATTCAATTAATTTTTGTCCTAGCTTTTTTGAATTGGCATTCAATAGGCATTCAGCTGGGGTCTTTGCACTGTACAAACTCCCCCAGGAAGACTTTCCTCCTTAACCAAGTTTAAACTAAAGCCATTTCTATTCCTAATGAAATCAGTATTGGACACCCTATCCTCCATACTATGGCTGAGCACAGAGTAGATATAGGAGGGCTCTTTGCTACTTCTTTTGGAGCTTTGGTGAAGATAGGGATACCTCTGGGGAAGGAAGGGAAGGAATTCAGACAGAGTTGTTGTCCTATGGCAACAGACTAGAGGCTATCACAAAGCATAGCTCAATACACAAGCTCAGGAGGCTATCTACTCTGGCTGCACTCAGAATGCAGGGTAAGCCTGGGGTGAAAAAGAGCTTTAGAAATTTTAATTCTCTGCTGTCATTTCAGAGGATTTTTACTTGGAGTGAAGGTGTTTCCAATTTCTTTTTGTTGAAGCAACTAGGAGAATATTCTTTTGGAGGGAGTTATTTGAAAACAACTACTAGAACAGCAATAATGTAACAATGATCAACTATGAAAGATTCAGTTACTCTGATTAAAACAAAGATCCAAGAAAATTCCAAAGAACCTATGATAAAAATTGCTATTTACTCTAACAAGAACTGAATATGTATACTGAAGCATACTTTTTTACACGTAATGTTTCTTAGGGTTTTGTGTTTTCTTTTGCAACATGTCTAATATGGAAATGTTTTCACTACCTGACACATATAACTGATATATTATCTTCTCAAAAAGAATTTGGAACTTAAAAATTTATTTAAATTAATACTTTTTTAAAAGTATAATTGTAAAATGTCTAGTAAAATAAAAAATATGTTTAAAAATTATTAGGCCAAATTGCTAATTGGGTGGCCTCTAAATACAGAAAAATTTGGAAGTCTTCTGATGAGAGAGGACTGAAATTGTGGGAAAGAATGAGATCACCAATAGAGAAAATATTTAGCAGGCCCTAGGACAGATACTTGGGGAACACTTCTAAGTAGGGAGCAGAAGGAAATAAACAGAAGGAAGAATGATGAAACAGGAAAGAGGAAGATCCAGGAGAGGGAAAAAAAAAAAAAAAAAAAAAAAAAAAAAAAAAAAAAAACAATGTCCAAGAATTGACAAAACAAGATCTAAGAGGGCAGAGTAACTTTTAGGACTAAATACCATATAGAAAGATCAAAGAAAAGGTTTGATAAAAGGCTACCAGTTAATTACTAAACTCTATTTACTAGTTCAATTTTACACTGAAGAGACTACTTTATTAATAGAGTGACCAGGCTAGCCCAGTTCAAGGGGTTGAGAAGTAAAAAGATAGGGAATTGGATATGGAGAGAGCAGACTACTTTTTCTATAAGCATGAAAAGAACTCAAAATAGTGATCATTGGTACAAGCGTATGGTTGATCAAGGGAAAATATTTTTTTTAAATTTTTCAAATTTATTTTAAAATAATAATAATAATAAAAAAGACAAACAGAAAAGAAATACAAAACAAAATGAAACAAAGAGAACACTGTCATGTACCCAGCAGAACAGAGAGGACCCATAATATATAATGACAAATACCAGTTCAAGAAACTATATGTATTAGTATATTTTAACATATTTAATATATTGGAACTACCTGCCATCTAGGGGAAAGGATGGGGAGGAAGGGAAAATTTGGAACAGAAGGCTTTGCAAGGTTCAATGTTGAAAAATTACCCAGGCATATGTTTTATAAATAAAAAGCTTTAATTAATAATAAAAAAGTATATGTATTAGTAAAAGAAATTATATTCATAAGTCTCCATCTTTCCTTTACTCCTTGTAAATTGTTCTTTTCTTCTCTGCTGTGCACCATTTTTACTTTAATTCCCTCCCACCATCCTCCAAGGAGGATGTAGTTAAGAAAGGATATACTAATTTATGTAGATATATACATACATATGAATTTTTTATAGAAAAACATGAGGAATTTTGTAGAAAGAAAGAAGCCTGAAAACGAGAGTTAATATTCAGATTCCTGAAGGGTTGTAAGATGTGGGAGAGCCAAGAGCTAAAGCAAAGGGTTCAGTTTTGAATGAGGACTTTCTCTTCTGAGACTAGAATAAAATAGGAAAAAAAATGAAAAAGAAATTTTGAAGTATAGAAGAGGGAAACAGATAGCACTAGAACTGAAGACAAGAAGACCTGAGTTCAAATCTAATCTCACTCATTAGCTGTGTGACTCCTACTGAGTTACTTAACCTCTGTTTGCCTCCGTTTCATTTGTAAAATGGGGATAATAATAGTACCCATCTTCCCAAGGGTGTTGTAAAGAAAAATGAGATAATATGTATACACTGCTAAATAAATATGCTAGCTCCTATTATTATCATGAAAAATAAGGGAGATGAGAGAAAGCCTAAATTTCAGAATAAACAACAGCACCTCCTAAAATGGGTGAGGGGTGTGTGTGTATGTGTGTAGAAACTAACATCTTAATGAGAAAGAAGGTTTGAACCAACTACAGTGGATCAAAGATGACAAAAAGGGTTCTCTCTGAAGTCACAACTGGTCAGCTGGGTGGTGTATAAATAGAGCTAAGCCTGGAGTCAGAAAATGTGGGTTCAAATTCAGCCTCAGATATTTGTTGTGTGATCCTGGGCAAGTCACTGAATTGTCTGCCTCAGGTTCTTCATCTGTAAAATAGGGATAATAATAGTACTTACCTCCCATCATTATTGTGAACATGAAATGAGATAACTGTAAAGCACTTAGCACAGTGCCTGACAAATATATGACATATAAATATTCACTATTATTATTAAGATGATGATGACTACTACTATATTATTCAGTACATTCCCTCAATAGGGTTCAATGATTCAGGAATAGGTACAGAGAAGTAGACAACATGGGGGAGGGTTATAGGAATTGAAGTTGATAAGATGTCAGGGTGCTCAAAAGTTAACAGATATTCAATCACCAAAGATGAAGGCAAATGTTAAGATGAAGAAGGAATAATATAAGAAGATAGGTACAGAACTCATAAAGGAAGGAGGGAAAATATCTCAAAGATTAGTAGACAACATCAGTAAGGATCTGGACAAAGTTAAAGTCAGAATACCTTGTTTTAGGTTTTTTGTTTTTTTTTTTTGGTCTTTTTATTATTCTTTTAGACCTAACAATGTTTTTGCTGAAGATTAAGTTCACAATAAGAAAAAATTTTAACTCTGACCCCTACACATTTATCCACGTTGAAATTCAATACATCCTACAAGTTCAAATGAGCCTTTTCTGAACTCCCCTGGTTGGAAATGATTTTCAGAGTACTTCTTACATTACTGTTAGCACTTCCCTAAAGCACTTAAGATCTATTTTGTATTACATTTGGGATATTCTACTCAAGTACAAACCAAATCAATAACCATTATTTAAGAGCCTATGATGTAACAGGAACTGTACTAGGGGCCAGAGATCCAAAGACAGAAATTAAACAATCTTTGACCTTCACAAACTAAGATTGCATCAGAGAAGACAAGACACACATATTATATATAGATGTATACAAAATAAATGATATGGCCAGCAGCCAGAATGAAGAGGAAAAGTCTTATAAAAGAGAGATTGTTTGTACTGAGATTTGAAGAAAATTAAGGATAACTTAAACCTAATTTTTATGGATAACTTTCATCTTTATATAACTCATTTCTAAATATATTTCTTCTTACTGTTAACACAAAGAAAGTCAATCTTTTTAACAGAAAAAAATCCCAAGTAACACATCAAAAATTTATAACCATAGTCTCCCACCTCTGCAAAGAAAATAGGGAGATTCACATTCTCGACTCTTCTGCAAGTTTAAGTTTGGACATTAGTCACAAAGCATTCAGTCCCGCTTACTACCTTGTATCAGCTTTGGTAAATCTATTTCCTCTGGCCTTAGCTTCTCAAAAGCAAAATGATGCCACTGTAGATCCTTTGCCAGTCACACAAGGTGGCTCTTGAAACCATGTTCAATCATACTACCTTTTTGCAGTTATCAAAGGAGAACTCCCTTGACTTGTTTTCAAGGGCATTCTCCTCTTTTCCCTCCAGGCCCAGCCTATATTGTCCCTACTCACCTTTAGGTGTTTCACACACAGCTTACAGCAGAAAAGCTCATGCTGCTTCCTCATGTGCTGTTCTAAGTCAACAAAGAGGCTGAAAGGTCGCTGTTCTGGACATAGGGGACATTCATGTTGGAGCAACTTCCTAAAATGAAAACCAGCACCTCTGTCACTAGTTTTACTAACCCTAAGTAAGAAATAGGGGGTGTGAAGAGAAGGATTAAAAGGAAAGAAGGGAAAGTTGCTTTATACAGGTCACCATAACAATGTCATAATAATTTAGACTGAAGTCAACGGAACTAGAAGAGACCTTAAAGATCATCTAGTCTAGTCCTCTTGCTTTTAGAAATGGGGAATCTTAAATGTCTGCACAGATGCAGATAAAGTCCTCATTGTGTTCAAGACAAGGGGGCATCTAGAATAGGCTTGGAAGTTGCCCTTTATTATTTGAGGACATGATCTGGGTTTTAGTTAAGTGAGGATAAAATATTTTTTTAAAAGGCACTTATTGCTTTCCTTAATACAGATGAAAGAGTTAGGAGTCAAGGAAGCTTGGATTTTAGCCCCAACTCTGCCACTGTCACTTTGGGAAAGCTGCATATCCTATCAATTCCTCAGTTCTTTTATCTGTGCAATGTTACACAATCTTTCTATCTCACAGGATCATAGATTAAGAGAAAGTGAAAGTAAATATAGATATGATTTGAAATTTATAAAATGTCATAAAATAGGAAGGACTTTAGAAATTCTAAAGGAGCAAGGAATTTTTGTCTCACCTGTATAAAGCATAAACCTTTCCATCAGCAAAATAGATGTCATATTTTTTTTCGTACTGCAACTGGTGAATCGGAATTGTTGCAAATGCTGGAAGCTTCTTTCCAAAGACCACCTGAAAACCACACAACATCAAGATTACAAAAAAGGATTGAGATGGACAGTTCACTGTGTTAGGTGGCCTGCAGTCATTCGTGCATTTAACTCAGTCTCTGCTTATAGAGCAGCAGGGCTCAAGATAGTCATGCTGCCCATTCAGAGGGGCAACCCACTCCAGGGGAGAAGGGTGAGGCCTGCAGTAGCTCCACCTGTCCCCACCCAGGACAGATTTCTGAGCAGAGCTATGAGGGTATGCACAGTTAGACCATCAAGGCAGGCAAACTCTGAACTTTAGAGGCCTGAAACATCCTTTGAGAAGGCTGAGATCCAGTTAAGAATCTGGGGTTACAGGACTGAAGACTGCCAAGTCCCAAGGTGCCTGATTTCAGGATTTGTATGAAGTGAGCTTTAATTCCTAGCCAAATTTAATTCATTTTAAGTCAGAGGTGAGATTGAACCCTAACATAGATCTCCTTACCTAGAATGGCGCAAGTCACACAACCATTCCTCCATGACAGTGAGGGGAAAGGATCAGCAGATCTTGCCAAAGGAGCTTCCTCTTGGCATAAAAAAAATGACAATGCCACTCCTGAGTGGCATTCTCTTCCAAGCTCAGCCATTCAATAATGCCTCCTCTCAAAGAACCACCTGCCTTGAAGGCCTTAAAGGCCATGTTAACAAATCTGAACAATTTCCTACAGACACTAAAACCAGAAAGCTGGTTTCAAAATCCACCTCAGAGACTTCCTAACTTAACCACTTTCAACAAGTAATTTAACTTCCCAAAGCCCTCAAGTTTCCTCAATCTGTAATTGGTCAACTTTCATTTATTAAGCACCTCTGTCTATGCCAGGCACTGTATTAAACACGGAAGATAGACAAAAATGAAACAATCTCTCAGGGAATTTATCTGGGGAGACAATATGTCTTACATACAGTTCCAAAGTAATTGAGAGATAGAGGCACTAAAGACAAAGGAATCAGGAAAGGGTTCTGAAAAAAAGTGGTCTCAGGGCAGCTAGGTGGTACAGTAGATAGGTCCTCCTGACTCCAGAGCCTGCACTCAAATTCAAATCCAAGCACATCCACTTACTAGCTGTAAGTTCTTGTGCAAATCACTTAACACAGATTGCCAAGGAAGGAAGAGCTGGTTCTTGACCCGAATTTTGAAAGAAAAGGCAGAGAATATATTTTTCAGGCCTGAGGGACAGGACAGATAATGCAAAGGGCAAAATGGCAGGCAATGGCAGGAGTAGAAAGCAGGCCAGTCCAAAAAGCGGAATAACATCTAATAAAGCTGGGACCCACACTATCAAGGGCTTTAAAAATGCCAAATAGAGGAATTTAAATCTGACCCTGAAGGAGTAACAAGTAAAAGTAGGGAAATGACCTGGTCAGATTTATGCCTTAGGACATAAGAACCATGGCTCAGGGAGGGTACAATAATCCAGGAGACAGGAGGTCAGTACCTAAATTAGAAGTAGTGACCATGTTAAATTGAAAGAAGAGAATAGATATAAGAGATTTTATGGAGCTAAATATAAAGGAAGACTAAGAAAATGACTGGTTATGTAGAGTAAAGAAGTGAAGTCCAAGGATGTGAAACAGGACAAAAGGAAGGATGAGAATAGTCTCAAAAGAAAATAGAAGGCTAGGTGAAGTGTGGATTTGAGGACAAAGGGAAGAAACTGTCTTGGACATATTGAGTATTGAGAAGCTGTTAAGCCAGTTCAAAATGTTCAACAAAGCTATTCAGTTGGTGAGGAAGGGACTGGAGCTAAGAAAAACGTGTGGAGCACTTAGATCTGAGTCATAACTGAACTGACAGTCCTTCATTATCTAGGACCACCTCAAAAAGGGAGATAGGTGTGATACTCTGCAAGTGAATTGGACTGAAGTGAAGGAGTCACCAGCCTCACTCTCTCCTGCAGACACATCTGGTCCCAGTAGCCAAATATCGGATCAGTATGACTGGAGATGGCTCTCAACTGAACTGATAAGAGCTGAAGTCACTGAGAGGATAGTTGAGAGTCTAGAAGACAGCCTGAGATGGAATCTTAAGATATGCCCAGAGTTCTTCAAGCAGGAGACAGATGATAAGCTAGCAAAGAGGTCACAAAAGTAGAAAGTGAATCAAGAGGCAACTGTGTCCCTTAGACTCAGAGAAAGTGTTCCACAGAATGCTGTAGAAAGGTCAAGAAGGATGAAGCCTGGTAATGGACATCAGAATTTGCTAATAACTTGAAGAGGCCAATTTTGAGCTGAGTGTCAGTCAAAAGAAAGGGCTAAGAGGTGAGAGGAAAGAAAATGTATACTACTATTATAACTATTAGTATTTTAATCTACAGAATGGAAATAGCAGTAACTACATCAGAGTTGTTTTAAGGATTAAACAAAATAATACACAGAATTCCTAGTAAATCTTAAAAGGATTCTCTAATTCTTAGTTGCTATAGGTAAAAGTGAAGCCCCTAAATTTCAGAGCCTGAGAATGAACGGAACAGAAGTGGTTCATCAGTAAAATTAATCTGGCAACAGAGTAAACAAGATGAGCCCTGGAGTGAGTGGAGCAAGTGATGAGAAAGTGAGGGGTTTTCATTCATTATGCTTATACTCAGGCAAAAACTATTTGCATTTGAATTATCAGAGACACCAATGAAAACAATGATCAAAATTAATTTGATTAACTAATCCCATTTCTTGCCCCTTCCCTACCCCAATCTGTGAATGCTTCCCATTTCACCTTCTCAGCAGTAATCCCCTCCTCATAGGCTCACTAATCCATGAGAGGCCTCCAAGACTGACCTCCAAAGAGCAGTCAGATAGAAACACTTTTGGTTTTTCCCTTGAATCTCAAAGTAGGCATTTTGCTTTCAAAGTATCACAAAAGGATAAACACACCAACTCCATAGGTATTTTAAATGCACAATTACCAAATTTACCAATTCAAATGACTAATAGAAGAAACTGAAAATTAACCACTTTCCAGCAGTTCCCTAATCATCCACATTCTTTACATTCTTATTAAAGTTCCCCGGGGCTATCCTTCCACTCATCTCCCGAGGCCATACAGAATTCCTAGGAACTAAAGTTCACACCAATCGTTATTCAAATGTAGGGATTCACAGATCTTCATAATCCCAGAGTGCAACAACCCAGTACATACAGAATAGAGATCTCCTGGAGGTGGTATCTTATTCAGCTAAAATACTATACACCAAGGCCCTGCCAGGCACAGGACAGCCTCTTACCTTGTACCTTACTGATTACTCCCCTATTTCTTACCCCCCCTTCATTCCTAATCTTGAGTTTCCCAAGAGTTCAGGCCTGGATCCTCTGCCCTTCTTTCTGTACTTTCAGTTGATTCCCAGGGCTATCACTAGTTGTCTCCAACTTCTAGATAGATACTTCTGACTGAAGTATCGTTCTGGTTCCAACATCACCTCTGGACTCTGGACCCTTGGATTTTTTTTTTTCCTGTCAAAACTTTAACATTTGGGTATCCTGTTATTATCTCAAATTAGGCATATTAAAATCTGAAGAATTGACCAAATGACCTTTAAGGCCCCTTCCAATTCTTATTCAAGATTTTTGTTCTCATTTTCCTCTCTAAGCCATCTATGAGCTAAGGAATGCAGATTAATCTTAATAGCAGTAAAACAAAATCAGGAGACTGAATATTTTAGAGGTAAAATCACAGACCATATTCCAAAATTTTAAATGCACCTTTGTCATAGAATAAGCTACAACTTCCTTCAATTAGCATGCAAAATGGAGATGTGACTGTTTGTGGTAGGCTGAGCTCCTATAGACCAAGAAGCACATCTTTCTGAAGTCAATCAACACTACAGGCACCCAGGTTAAGGGGAAGAACAAAAGTGAAGGGCTAAGCAGCTTTGCTCAATTAATGGTGATGACTACTGATGCCTTTACCATTAAAAAAAGACATCTCCTTCCTCCTAATTTCTGGTCCCTAATTCATCTATTTCCTCGATCCTACCCACCAGCCATTGTCAATTCAGTCTAAAAAAAAAAAAAAAAAAAAAAAAAAAAAAAAAAAAAAGAGGGCATCTTCTACTTGCTCTTCAGAATCACCATCATTCAATTCAAATGGTATTTCTCCCCAGAAATGTGTCCAGTATGCTTTAGTCTTATATAGCTCCTATCTCCCCAAGATACTTAGCCTAGGGCAGGACCATAATAGACATTCAGTACATATTTGTTGATTGAAATGATGACACAGTTTAAAAATAGGGCTCTCATACCATATCCACCAAAATATTTATAGCACCACTGTTTGTAGTAATAAAGAATTGAAAATACAGGAGATGCCTATCAACTGGGTAAAGGAAGTATGATAACTAAAAACAAAACAAAACAAAAAAAGACCCATTGGCACAATTATACAATAATCAAAGAAAAAATGTCCATCCTGGAGTGATAGAAGGAGAGGAAAGTAGAAGAGCTCTTACAAAAAAACAAAAACACCTCCCAATTCAAATATGTTGTACAGAATTTATCAATAATTACAATAAAAAAAAAATTGGTCATGGAATAATATATATATATATATATATATATATAGACAATCTAAAGAATTAGGCTTGTGGCCCAAAATACCACACCTAGCAAAACTAACCATAATATTGAACCAAAAAAATAAAATAAAATAAAAATGGACATTTAATTCACAGATTTTCAGAAGTTTGAGCTTAATATAAAATTTCACAAAGAAAAACCAACATCAAAAACTAATTTCATGGGATTCAATAAGGAAAAATTGTTTTAAGTTTTTTACATGGAAATGTAAACCATATGTTTAAGATTGACAGCAGCAATAGAGTAATTCAAAAGAAAGACTGGGGCAGAGATGAGCATGATCTGACTAAAAAGAAAAACTGCCTAGGAAAAAGTAAAAATAGTAATTATGCTATAAGAATGAGGTACAGAGGAAGAAATGATACAGAGGCATTATCCAGGGGAGAAGGATTGGCAATTCTGAAAAGCCATTCACATTGGGAATGGGTCAAATAGGGAACAATACTATAATGAAATAAGGGGGGTAGGAAATAGGATAATGTGAGCTAGAAGGGAGTGTAGATTTATGACAGTGGGACAAGGTGTGTACATTAATGGAAAAGGAATAAAGAGGGAGAGAAAAATTAGGTGTAAAATATGGGGAAGAGAAGGGTGTTTAAATTAACATAAATTGATAAATATGCCTACATTTAACTGTAGTCAGCTGGGGATGGAAGTGGGGAATGAAAGGGGAAAAAAGAATAAAGTAAAAAGCTGCACAGCAGAGAACAAAAGAATAGATCTAAAAGAAGCAAAAAAAATGATCTCTTTTATTATTACAAATGCTTTTTTGAAATGGAAGTTTATTCTTACATATTTGGAATCCTCCCTGATGTTCTGCTGGGCACAAGACAATGTTTTGTTTGTTTTTATTTTCTCTTTTTGTGTCTTTCTTTTTTTATTGTTTTTTTCTTCTTCAGTATCTAATTTTAAATAAATGGTTAAAAAAAAAAAAAAAAAAGGAAACATTGTACATGTGCTATAAGAAACAAATATGAAGGGGGCAGCTGGGTGGTGTAGTGGATAATGTCAGTGGATCCCTGAAGTCAGGAGGATCCGAGTTCAAATGTGGTCTCAGACACTTAATACTTCAAAAAAAAAAAAAAAAAAAAAAAAAAAAAAAAAAAAAGGAAAAAGAAAAAAGAAAGAAAAAAAATGATGAATAAAGAAAAACATGGAAAACTATACGAAGAATTTTGAAATTAAGCAAAACTTGAAAAACAATATAAATGACAGCAACAATGTAAAGAATAAAAACAAGAAACTAAATGCTATGAAAATAATGAACAAGCATGGCCCCAAAAGAACTATCAGAAGACACTTATCCTTACTTCTTTGCAGAGATAGAAAGCTATGGATGATGAACACTGCATAATAGACTTTTTCAATGTGCTAGTTTTGCTCAACATTTTTATTGTTATTTGCTATAAAGAATTGTTCTCTTGGAGGGATTGGGGACGAGGAAACAGGAAAAATTAGAGTTGTAAACAACAGAGTGTAGACAAGAGGAACAGAGTGTAAACAAGAGGAACAGAGAAGCACTCAAAATTCTGATTTGGAACTAGAACTTTAATAAAGAAAAACATTTTCTCATGGCTAAGGCATATATTCACTAGAAAAATAATTTAAATAGCAGATTTCTGGGTAATCACAAAGTCTGCCTCACAAAGATCATCAGATTATGAAATTTAATATGATCACAAAAAAAGCATACAAATGGATTTTATATGTAAGGAATTCTTTCACTGGAAAAAACTACAATAGAAAAAAACACTCCTTTCTTACAACTTTCAATTCCCATCCAGATATATTTAGACCTTATAAACAACACTGAGGCCATTAGTCTCACCTTTAGTCTTTAAGATAAATACCACCGGAAGAGTTCTTCATTCCAATCTCCCATATTAATGTAGGAGCAGAGAGGAGGGTCAAGAAAAATATCTGAAATTCTTAGTTCCTGAATTATGGTCTCTAACTTCTAAGATTCTATTCTTTCTCTCTGCATTTTAATATTGTCCACTGGACACCGAGAAGCTAATCATCCAAAACCAGGCATTTTTAGACCTCTTTCTCTCCTTCGATCATCTCAGTAATAAATTCTTCCCGCCCCTCCCCCCTCCCCTTTAAACTTGTAATCGGCTTACCTAAGAAAGTAGCTGAGGTGGTAAAAATAACTGATTTAAATTTAACTCTGTTTTGGTCATCATGAATAAAAGAACCTACTTTGTACTGAAACCTCAGAGATGCTGAAGATGTTGACCAAAAATCATCTTGAAATCTGACCATTTTTTCAAATAAATGAACATCTGGTGCCATCAGTATCCTTTGATTAGAGATCGAAAAGGCCCAAGCTCAATGGAGTGGCATGAATAACTACAAAAGAAACTTCACTAAAGCAGGAGTACTCACATGATACCCCTATATTTTGATAAGGAAAATAAATGGCCCAGAAAGTGGAGTTCATCAAAGCTGCAATTTGGAGGGGGGGGAAAAAAAAAAACAAAAAACAAAAAACAAAAAACCTAGCCAACTAAAGAACAGAGAGGACAGAAGTAGAACAGAGAGATCAAAACTAACCAAAATGACAAGCACAAACAACTGCAGTGTTTGGGGGCGGGGTGGGGGAAGGGAGAAAGCAGAGGAAGAGTTTCATATAAAGCACAAAATTGATAGGTTCTATTGAAAGTTGAGGATTAAAATGAAGCTACTTAGTGGTGGCACCATTATTCAAACATCTACTTGCTACAAAGATTAGAAGATCCAGTAAAAATAGGAAAACTTCTCAAGCTAACTGCATACTTTGTGTCCATCCTCCCCCACCCCCAACCTCACATGCTGACACACAAAAGTTTGTACAATACAGTAACATGAACAATTATTGGATACAACATACAGAACAAGAAAATACAAATTTTCTGTGATACCATCCCCCAAACATGGAAAATTCCGCATTTGAAAATCCTGGCCTTTGCCAGCCAGCAAAGGAACTCTCCCACATTGTTGCCACCCCCCCTTAAACATCCATGTTAGGTCTTGCCTCAAACAGACTTCCCTAGTCAAAAGTCCCTTTCTTCCTATAAGATCCAGCTCAGGTCCCACCCTCCTTCTCTTTCACCTTCCTAAAAGTTATCTCTCCTGCCTCAAATTTCTCCTAGCTCTTTGCCTGCTCCTATCCTTTCTCTGCATCTATCGCTCTCCCTCACAACATATTATCTTTCAATTCTACAAGACTATAAACTTTTGGAGACAAGGTCTATAGCGTACTCATCTATCATAACCTGAGCACAGCAGAGAACTTTGCACACAGCAGAAATTCATATGTTGTTTTTACCAGGAAGCAGAGCCAGATTGGAAAAGGAAGAAATGATCATTCTATGCTAGCAAGTACAATTCATTGCTATCTCCCACAGAACAGCTTCTAAAGTTCCCAAAGAGTCATCTATAATCTTTATACTATCTGTATAAAATTATTTATCCCCACATCATCTTTCCAAGTAGCTGCTGGACATCTCTACTTAAGATATCCCACAGTCAACTCGAAAATCTGAATGCCCCAAAGAGAACTCTTCTCTCTTCCCTCCTAACTCCCCTATTTCTGAAAAGGGCGCCTCTTTTTCCGTGATCCAATTTCACAGCCTCAGAGACATCTTCAAACCACTCAGCCCCAGGTGCTAAGTATTGTACATTCCACCTCCTTGATTTCTCAGAAATCAGCTTTTTCCTCTACTACTGCCACTTCACCTGGACTACTAACTGGTTTCCCTGACTTTTCTCTCTTTAATCCATCCTCAAGCAACAGCCAAATGTATATTCCTAAAGTACAAGTGTGACCGTATCACTCCTCCCTGTTAAAGGACACAGCAGCCTTCTTTTGGTATTTAGGATAAAATACAAACTCTTTAGCCCATAAAGCCCTTCTGATTCGTTCTGGCTCATTTTTCTAGAAAAGCTGATAGACACAGACACAAAACTTCTGCCAAATCAGCCTTCTTGCTATTCACTAGTTAGTACATTCTACCTTCCTACTTCGGCGCCTCCCTCTTCACCTATGATTTATGGACTCCTAGCTCCCCCAAAAGAGCATGTTCCTGGTTCCCCGAGTCGTTAAATGACAGCTCGATTCTCCATTTATCATGGAAAAATCTTGTATTTACTTATCTGTGAACAGGCTGTAGCCTAATAGTATAACGTAAGCTCCTAGAGGGCATCGAATATTCCACTGGTGCCCGCACAGATCCTGACGCAGAGGGGCTGGCTTACTGCTGGGCACAGTCTTAGTGAAGACTCACACCCAGGACTTCCTCTTTTGCTTCTCCTTCAAAGAGTTCCCACGTTAAAACAACCCCCCCCCATCTGCCTTACTTTGCCGAAGAGAAAGATCCGGCTGACCAGCTAGCACTCACGCAAAGCGCCCCATTAATAACTGGGAGGGACTTCACCACACCAGAAGTAAAGTATTTTAAAGAACAGTAAAAGAGGGAGATCAAATAAGTTCCTTTCTTTCTTTCTTAGAATCCGCACACCACAGTCATACTGTAAAAAACTGAGAAACTGAAACTCGTCATCACTCTGTACCGCGCAGTCCGAGCAAGTCCAGACAAAGTAAATAATGTCTCCACTGAACTCGGAAACCGGGCGAGGGAGCAAAAAACTCACCATGCTTTACATTTATATAGTCCCTTTCGTCAGGACCCTCAAAGCATTTCCGCCCCTCAATTATTCTTTCAACACCTACTTCAGATAGATCAGATTAACTTTCAGTCCACCCCACAGTACTGTAGAAAAAAAAATTCAATCTCCCACAAATTAAGTAATTTAATTTGCCCAAGGTCACACCTGATGACCTAGAAGTGGGAGCAGATTAGAAATTCACAAATTCTAAATCCCGCCCCCACATCTAGATCACTTCGGACGGGGTCCTCCTCCCCTGCTCCGTCTTTATCTCCGCCGCGGAGGAAAAAGGAAGCTCCGAACAGTTGGGTCCATTCCTTTTTCTGCATTAATTTTCCCTTCTCCCTTGCACAACCGGGATGCTGCTCCTCCTCCTCCTGGGAGCGGCGAACTCCCTCCCTCCGTCCCTCACGCCCAACGAGTCTATTCTTCTCGTCCCCTCCCCAAAGCAGAGAGAAAAGCCCACTCGCTGTTCGCTCCTTCTCACGCACCCGCCTCACCTTCTTTAACTTTTCCGTCAGTCTCTTTGCCCCAAGCCCGCCAACCAAACTTGGAGACCGCGTCCAGCCCCACGCCGAAGGTCCCGCGGGCCACCAGCCCCGCCCGGCTCTCCCCGTCCAGTCCCGACCGGCTCAGCCGGCACCGGCCGGGACCACACTTTGCTCGGCCGGGCTCAGCGAGAGCATACTTCGCCGGCGCGGCCCTGAGAAGGGAAATGGGGAGGGGGTGTCCTCTCGGATCCCGTCCCCGCCCCCCGCGGGCCGGCTGGGCTGGCGGGCTCCGGGCCGCCCCGGGCCGGCCGGGCCCCCGCTCACCTGGCGCAGCTCCTCGCGGCACACGGCGCAGTAGCGCTGCTCGCACAGGACTCGCATCTTGGTGGAGCAGCGGAAGCACACCGGGTGGTCGCACTTGCCCAGCGCCGTGGCCTCCAGTTCTCCGCAGCACAGAACGCAACTCCCGCCGCCCCGCTCCGGAGGGGCGGCCGCCGCCGCGGCCCGAGACCTCCCGGGCCTCCCCGGCGCCGCGCTGCCCGCCGAGGCCGCCATGGTCCCGGAACGGGCGCGTCGGGCGGCGCCGCGCGGCCTCCGTCCCTGTTCCGTTCTGTCCCGTCCCGTCCCGCCCCGCCTGGTCCCGCCTTCTCCGCGTCGACGTCACCTCCCTCCTAGCAACCACGCCGCCCGGCGGAACTGTGCACTGCCCCTTCCGGCTGCCAGCGAGGCGCCGACTAGAGCGGCTCCGAAGCCACGAAATACTTAGGCTCCGTCTCCACCCCTCCCTCCAGCCGCCTGAAGCCCCGCCCCTCGCACGTGTCCCCGCCCCGCCCGGGGGACTGCGGGGCAGGGGAGCTGCTCTGCGTGACCTCAGCCTCTGTGACCCTAGCCCGCATGACCTCAGGCCCCATGTTCCCAGAGCCCACGTCCTCAGTCCCAACAATCCTAATCTCCACAACCCCAAACCCCACATCTCTAGTCCCCAATACCGTACAATCCCATCCCCATGTCACCAAACTCCCATTGTCCCTGTCTAACTAGTCCCGGCGTCGCTATAATCCCCTTGTAGTCCTAGTCCCTCAGCCCGCCCAGTACCAGTCCCAAGTCACCAGTCCCTCACAGTCCGACCCCGGGCCTTACGTCACTAGTCCCATCAGACAGCCGCAGCCCCCCGTGATCCCGCTCCCCACAGCCCCGTGTCCCTAGTCTTCCGCTTCTCACATTCCCGGTCCCCTCAAACCTCACTTCCCGGGCTCCAGTCCCTACTATCCACGATTCTAGTTCTACATCCCAAGTTCTCGAAACCACGCCCTCCCACAAGTACCATTCCCCACAGCCTGTGCCCCTCCTCAAGCCTCAGGCCCGCACTGAGGCGACTCGGGGATGGGACTGAGGGACAGGAACTTAAATCCGAGCATAAAGGAGTACAAATCTCCAAGCAAAAGCTTCCGCCTTACAAAACCTCCACCCAATGCTGAAGATGCATACAAGGAAACTAGAGAGGGATGGGAGAGGGGAGAGATGAAAGTATCCATCATGGTAACTTTGTAGAGGTGTGCAGGAGAGGGAGGAATGGAGCCTGGGAGGGATGAAGAGATGGATAACCAGGCGGCTCCCTTAAAATGGAGCTACTGGAAGAACCAAGCAACATGGTGCTTTGTGGGTATCTCCAGTGTCAGCCAGGGCTGGAGAAATTTCAGGGGGCATTGTAAAAAGTCAGGGGGAGTCTCAGGAGGAATAAAAACTAGCTGGGAGAGAGAGAGAGAGAGAGAGAGAGAGAGAGAGAGAGAGAGAGAGAGAGAGAGAGAGAGAGAGAGAGAGAGAGAGAGAGAGAGAGAGAGAGAGAGAGAGAGAGAGGAGAGAGAGAGACAGAGAGAGACAGAGAGAGAGAGAGAGAGAGAGGAGAGAGAGAGACAGAGAGAGAGAGAGAGAGAGAGAGAGAGAGAGAGAGAGAGAGAGAGAGAGAGAGAGAGAGAGAGAGAGAGAGAGACAGAGAGAGAGAGAGACAGACAGACAGACAGACAGACAGACACAGACACAGACACAGACACAAAGAGAGAGACCTACAATCCTCTAGCTCCAAATTGGCTACTTCTAATACTGTTAAATTTAAAATTCAAAACTCAAATTCTCAGGGGTCTCAAATTCATTCATCTTAGGCAAACATTAAGGAGGACTTCTGAGGAAGGGAACCATCCTGAGAACAGAAGTGTGACAGCTGATGTCAGCTAGATTCCAGAATTTGTAGGAAATTGACAAAGGTAGTCTTGGACCACCCTGAGAACAGTGGAAAGGACCATCTGGGAGAAGGAAGAGGAAAAGAAATGAAAAGGCCTCCTCTTTGGGAGCAGCTGGACAGGGGTCAGTCACCTTTTCTGAGCACTGATGTGACTTCTTGGCTTGCTGTCCTGAGAATCCACAGCTTTCTCCACCCTTGATCATTATCTTTCAAGAAGGAATGATCCAGATTGATTTTTTCCAGTAGGATTTGTGGATCTCTTCCTGAGATGAAATGGAAATCAATCCCATCCCCCAGGTTCTGTCTTGTAGCTAGTGCAGAGGAATTGTACAGTTTTATTTTGGTTTCACAAATTAGCAGGAGATAAAAATCTGAAGGCAGAGTCTCCTTCCAGAAACAGGGACATTCTCTGGACTAGCAAGAAAAAAAGATACATTTCCTTCATGTATCGGGAAGCTCTAAGAAGAATTACATCTTGGGTCTAAGGTCAAAGTTCCTCATCTGAATTCACATCTTTTTGAATGAGGTCCTAAGATCTCAGATTTGGCAAATTCAAATGACTCTAGCCTTGGAAAGTGTGAAGGAAGGGTTTTAATTGAATTTAGGAAAAGTGGGATCAAAGCAGCATTTGGAAAGAGACTCTTCAGTGTACAATGGGGAAAAGAAGGGAGTCAAGGACAAATCTTTTTAATGATTTTTTTTTTTAATCAAGGAGCTTTTCAAAGAGATGAATCTTATTTTCTTCCAATGCTCAGCCTAAGATTAGGCCTTGAAGTTTTCTCCAACCAGTACCAGAGCAAGACATGCTCAGAATTGAGAAGTCAACCTGATTTATTTTGGATCCCTCAGTTTCCCCTTCATCTTTCTTCTTCATACACACACCTGGGGTACCTGATTGAGCAGTTCACCCTGTGTAACTGCTCACCCTGTGTAGGGATGATAGGATAGGAATATGCTTCTTTGTTTCCACATCTTGGAGGACTTGAATAACCTTATTTCTTCTACCACAGGATCTCCCTAGGAAATTCAATTTAACTAGTAATTAAGGCTTTCAAGATGGAGGAGGCAATCAGGTGGCACAGTGAATAGAACATAAGGTCTGGAGTCAGGATAGACCTGAGTTCAAATCCAGCACCAAGTACTTAATCATATGACTCTGAGCAAGTCACTTAATCCTATTTGCCTTAGTTTCCTCACTTGTAAAATGATTTGAAGAAGGAAATGGCAAACCACTCCAGTAACTTTGCCAAGAAAACTCCAAATAAGGCGATGAAGAATCAGAAGCACCTAAAAAAGTAACTAAACTAAGACAAATAGATGTGGGATGGGTGGGAGGTTCTATTCTCCTCCCTCCACCTTTCCAGATTTCTTGTACCTTATGCCTCACTCCCCTACTCTGTGACACTGGCTTTTTGGTTATTTTCTGCATAAGACTCCACTCACTGAACATTTTCATTGGCTATTCTCCATGTCTGGAATGTTTGCCCTTATTTCTGTCTCCTGTCTTCACTGACTTTCTTCAAGTCCTATATAAAATACCTTCCTTTCCCCTTTAATTTGAGAATCTTCCCTTTGTTGATTATTTTCCTGTTATCCTGTATGTAACTGTTTGCATGTTGTGAGCATCTTGATCAGAGACTGTCTTCTACCTTTCTTTGCACACTCAGCACTTAACACATAGTATCAGGCACACTGTAAATGTTTAATGTTTATTGACTGACTTAATAAATGCTTATTGGTAGCTTAGGTGTTAGGAACTTTTCCCAATTTGTGTTTCAAAAGGATGATGATTGAATTTAAAATTTTCTTCTAAAAATAAACTCCCTAAAGCTGAAGAAAAGGAAACCACTAGGACTTTAGGAATCATTATATTACTCCTGGGCTTAAAATAGGCTAATTATTTAATGGAGTCAGTCAATAGAACTTACAATCTAATGGGGGAGATAACATGAAAATATGTACAAAGAAGCTAAACATAGGGTAAATAGGAATAACCAACTAAAGTAAGAGACCTATACTGATATTGTGTTTAATGTGATGAATCTGGAATCACTAGTTTGCTACTGTTTAGTAGAAATGTTCATATAGCATTTCTTTTGCATTTAAACTGACTTTGCTTGCCTATAGAAAATATATTAAGCTATTTGTATATTTGTTTTATATCTTTGAAATGAATATTTCTTTGTAAAAGCTAAGAAAAAAAAAGGTGAAAGAGGAGAATCTGGAAAGACTTCCTGTAGAAGACTAGAATATAGAACTTGAAGGAAGCCAGGGAAGTCATATGACAGAGAAAAGGACAGAGCTCCAAGTGATGCCAAAAACAATTCTAGAAGATGGAGTATCTTGTGCAAAGAATAGCCAGACCATTGTTACTAGATCACAGAATATATGGCAGAATTTAAGGTGTAAGAAGATTGACAAAGTGGGAGGAGGCAAGTGATGAAGGGTTTTGATGTCATATTTGATTCTGGGGGTGATAGGGAGGTATTGAAATTTCTTGAGTAAGACAGGTGACATGATCAGATCTGTGAGTAAGGAAGACCACTTTGACCATTGAGTGGAGGATGAACTGAAGTAGGGAGAGACTTAAGACAGACAAATCCATCAACAGGCTATTGTAGTAAGTCTAATGTGAAATAAGGGCCTGACTCTTAATAACATTAGTTATTTAATATCTGTCCTATGTATAGCTCCTTTGTACATATTTATTTTCACATTATCTGCTCTATTTGATTGTGAGCCTCTCTTGACTGACTCCATTAAATAATTTATGTTAGCCTAGAAATAATACAATGACCCTTAAAGGTGACAGTTTTGGAGGAGAGAAGATATGTATAGGAGAGATGCTATGAAAATAAAATCAATATACTTTAGCAACAGATTGGATGCTCAGCGTAAGAGACAGTGAAGAGTAAAAAATGATACCTAATTTTGCAAGCTTAGAAGATTTAAGAAGATGGCGATGTCTTGGAAAATAATGGGAAAGTGAGGAAGAGAAAAGGATTTAAAGAGAAAGACGTATTCAGCCATGGTCATTTTGAGTTTAAGGTGTCTATAGGACATTCAGTATAATGGGCAACTGGAGATTCCAGACTAAAGATCTACAAAGAGGTTATGGCTGAACAAGTGACTTGAGACTATCTGCAGAAATATGATAATTGAATCCATGAGAGCTGATGAAATCACTAAGTGAAGAAGTATAAGAAAAGAGGACTCAGGTCAAAGCTTAAGGGACCATGGGTAGTGAATATGACCTTCATGAAGATCCTAAGAGAATAAGGAGTGATTATACAGACAGGAGGAAAACCAAGAGAAAGCAGTGACACAAAAATTTAGAAAAAGGCATCAAGGAGAAGAGTATTGTCAAAGGCTGCAGAGAGGTTAAGGAGGAGGAGAATTAAGAAAAAGCCATTGGATTTCACAACTTAAAAAGATTTGACAACTAGGAGATCTTTGGTAACCTTGGAGAGATCAGTTTTAGTTGAATCATGAGGATGGAAGCCAGGGTGTAAAAAGTCAAGGACAGAGTAAAAGGAGAGGGAATGGAGGAATCCATTATAAAGAATCTTCTCAAAGAGTTTAAGGAGAAGAAATATGGAACTGAGAATAGATAGATCAAGTGAGGCTTTTTTGAGGGTGAAGAAGATATGGGCATGTTTGTAGACAGTGTAGAATAGAAGATACTGTAGACAGTATCTAGAAGACCTATATAGAGACTGAAGATAAGTAAGGAAATAGAGTTCATAGAGTGGGCAATTTACTAGAGAAGAAGTGATGGAAGTGATGGAATGGTATCACTTATGTGTGTAAAGAGGTTAGATTTGACAAGAAAAAGGACCACTTCTTCATGTACCACAGGAGATATGTGAGGGGATGGTGACAGAAGGTATCTGGATGATATGAGATAAGGAGAAAGAAAAAAGAGGGAACTCTCAGAGAACAGATCCAATTTTTTTTTTCATTAAAAGATGAGGCATGGTTCTTAGTTGAGAGAAATGGGAAAGAGTAGTTATAGAAGATCCGAAGGATGAAAGGTTTAGAAGAAATACTGTAGTAAGGTAATGAGTTAAATAGGGAAGTATAAAAGTTTTGCCTTGTAGCAGTAAGGACTCATTTGAAGTTAAATGACATAAATTTGTATTGGACTCAATCAGCACAGTTTCATGACTTTCTTTTCCTCCATTTAGTAGCACAGCTGTAGGAGAAAATCAATAAATTTTAAGTACTTACTATGTTCCAAGTACTGTGTTAAGTACTCTAAAGTGAGGACAATGGAAGTGCTCTATGTCTAAGGCTTGCCAGGGCAAGAATAGTGATAATTTATAAAGGGACAAGGGATTGAAGAGAAGAAGCACTGTACTGGTGCATCAAGGGGTTGAGATATATAAAGAATGAGGATATAGTTAATTCAGGGATGATGGCATAAGACAGAAGAATGTGATTTGAACAAAGAAGTGTTTCACTTTGGAAGGAAGAGGGAGAGGTAGAACCACAACAGATGATAGTGATCAGGTAAGGAAGTTTTAGGGTTCATGATCTTGGAAGTGGTACATTTTTACATGATGGTAAAATCAAGGGCATATGTATCTTTGTATATCTTATTGAGGTAAGGTAGAAGAGTAAGTCAGGAGAAATTAATAAGATGATGAACTTGGAGAATAGTTGTTAGGAGAATCAAAATATATACTGAAGTCCCTAGTATGAGGCTAGAAGTTGGGGAGGAGAGAAAAATAGTGATCTAGGCTCTGAACTCATTGAGAAAGGAATGATAGTATCTTGGAGATCAGAAGGCAAGAGTTACCAGAATTTTGAATTCTAGATTATGGATTATGTATTAAGTGAACATCAAAATAATATCAAAATATTAAGTAGATATATATTAAGTGAACATCAAAATAAGAAATGTTATTAATCATTTTGGAAGGGAGAGAATCTAAAAGTAGTAATAGAGGGCAAGAAGTATTCTAACTGCTCCTCCTAGCCAATGAGGTGGAAAAATAAATGAAAGTGCAGTCAGTTCTGGAAAAGGTGGCAAGGGAGAGTATAGGAAAGAAGTGAGGTCTTAGTGAGAGCCATAAAATGTAAGGAGTGGAAAAAGAAAAAAAAACAGGCATTCTCAAGAGCACAGTGGAAAGAGTGAGTAGCTTTAGGGAGGATTGAAGGAAAGGGGGTAAATAATTAAAGAAATAAAAATAAAGGATCATGCAGTAGAGAATGTGGTTTGAATGATGATGTATAGCGGTTCAAAATCATTGAGATAGAGAAGGTATGATTGGAAAATTTGGTAAGGGAAATTTTTAGATACTCAATATTCATTGGGTTGTGGTCTCAGGGTGGAGTCTTGTAAAGCTTTGGGCAGTTCAGATAAGGTAAACCAGTACTTGGAATAGAAGAAATTGTTTCTTGCTTTTAAAGAAAGGAGATTAGGCTGAAAATTTGATGGAAGGGTGCTTCTTTCCACACCACAAGGGCAAGATACTGGCATAATAGAATGATAGAGAAAATATACTTGAGGCTATGATGGAATGATTAGAACTGTGCTTTCATTTCACCATAGCAGCAGGGGACTGGTACATTGGAATGACACTTCTCCTCTGGGGGTTGCTGGACATCAGACAGGAGTTGTACCAATTGTTACACTTGTACACGGCAAGTTATATTAATAAGGTAGATGATATATACAAGAAAAATGGTAGCACAATGACAAATGTGTAATTGCAAAGATGTTCAGACAAACTGCTATGAGAAATGGAGGAGCCAGTGTTTCACTAGCATCTTGAAAGATAGGAAGGATTTCAAATTCCTTATCTTTAAAATGAGAGGGCTAAACAAGGTGATTGCTAATGTTCCCTTTCTTCAACTTTTAAGTCTGATGATAATGGATCTCTACTTGATGATAGATGACTTGTAGGTAAGGGCATAAGGGAAGACTTCATGGAAAAGTAGCACCAGAGATGGACCTTGATGGGGCAGAGGAATTTCAACAGACTGAAATGAGAAGTGGGTGAGTCTTTTCCAAACGTGAGTCATTGTCATGAGAGATACTATGAAAAAAGGTATGAATTAAGATGAAATTAAGGGATAATGAGTTCAGTTTGACTGCAACAGAGAACAACTAAAAAAGTATAACATTTTGGAATGGTAGATTGGAGCCAGGTTATAGAGGGCTTCCAAAGCAAAATAAAATAGTCTGGGCAGAATAGGTCCTTTTTTCATTATGAATGGGAAGATATATAGATAAGATTAGTAAAAATGATTGGTGTAATTTTAGGCATAGCTCCTGAATACCAAAGGAATTGTATCATCATCTATATGCATTTTTATCCAGCTTACTAATGATTAGTGTATTCAAAGTTTCCCAAGATCTGCTTGTCCTTATTTGATCCATTTGTGAAGAGCTCTAAATCTCTGTTCACCTAGATGTGAAAAAAGAACTATCCCAGGTTACTGTGAAACACTTAGAATCAGCATTTATAAATGAAACTGGAAGGAATACAAACAAAACAGAATGGAAAAGGTCAGTCGACATTTCTATAATAAATTATTGTCTTCATTAATGACAGTTAAACCTGTCACATCTGTATTCTAACATCTAAGCCCCAATGTATTACATGAAGAAGTGAAAATTATTTTAAATCAAAGACAGAATAGATGGACCAGATCAAATACAAACGGAAGAAATAAGATCAGATTCTAACAAGGCCCTTCACAAACTATCTTTGATCTACCATTCCAGTTTTATGCTATACCACACCCTTTTAGAAATTCTATTATGGGCAGGACTAGTTTCCTGGGACCAGAATGTGTATTGCTTCATACCTCAGGATCAAAACAAAGTTTGAGAAATGAGTTAATACACATCTCCTTGAATCCTTTTTATGTACACATATACAGTTGGAACAATATAAATAAAGATGTGAAGCCCTGAAATACCAAAGTACACTAGAAAACTGATTGGAATAAAAAGTTTGTTAGACCACAGAAAGTCACTGAAGACTTTTTTTTTTTTTTTTTTTTGAGCAGGGTGGTGGCAGTCAGATCCTGGCATCAGGAAGATGTTTTGGCAATTGTGTGTGAAGGATAACTAGAAGAAGGTGGAGACTGGAGACTAGGAAACTAATTAGAAAACTATTATAATAGCATAGCCCAGGGGAGAGGTGAGAAGGTATTGAATTTAGTGGTTTTAGTGTAGTAGGAATGAGGGCATGGAGGAAAGAGGTATCTGGCAGGCGAAAAGGATAGAATTTGGCAACTGATTATATGTGAGAAATGAGGAAAAGGGAGAAGTCAAGAATGACTCTGAGGTTTTAGGTTTGAGTAAAGGAAAAGATGCCTGGGCCTACAGAAATAGAACCATTTGGAAGAAGCCACAGGTCTTTGGAAGATCATGAATTTGATTTTTTAAAATAGGTTTTTATGTTTCAAAATACATGCAAAGATAGTTTTCAACATCCACCCTTGTAAAAGCTAGGGTTCCAAATTTTTCTCCCCCCACCCTTCATCTCCCCCTTCCCTAGACAACAAATAATCCAATATAGGTTACACATGTGAAATGAATTTGATTTTAAACATAGTTTAAGGTGCCTGGTGGGGATATCCAGCAGACAAAATGTAAATTTGATAATGGATATCAGGATACAGGTCAGAACTGAAGACATGGAGTTAGGAATCATCTATATAGATTGATCATCCACCTTATTTGAACCAGAGATTGTAATGTTCTTCTCTAGAATATAAAGTCCTCTGGGAGCAGGTTTCTTGAGGAGCTTCTGGAGGTAGCCTTCCTTTCAATTCAGTTCAATAATCACCTCAAATGCAGCGAGGAGTTAAAGTCCAGATCCTTTATTGTCTCCTTCAAAATAGCCCTGTTAGCATTCTTAGAGGTCTAGCTCTCTCCTTGGTTCCAAGAGGTCTTGCTGCTAGTACTTTGTCTCTTCCAGCTTCAGCTTCTGGCTCTCTCTGAATCCAAAGCCTCCATCCAGCACAAAGGTGGAATTCTTCCGCTTTCTTTTGATTTATAACATAAGGTGGTCATGACCTCCCTGACTTCTCAAGGAGGTGAGAACCCCAAAAAAGAATGTGATCACACCTTCCCTGACTACTCAAAAAAGGAGTGAAAACACCTTTAAAAGGATGTGGTCACATCCTCCCTGACATCTCAGGAAGGGAGATGAAAATACCAAAGGAAATGGGAAGTCAAATCAGATTAGTGGGTTTCTGAAGACACTTGAAACAGGTATAACTAATATCAACATGGGAGGTATTACACATAATTACATAAATTACATAAGCACATGGTAACATAACACAGGCTAGTAGTGATGTAACAAATAACATGAATCAACATGAGGAATTATACATGTCCATAAGTCCTAGAAATAGTCCAAAAGAAATCCATTGTCCATTAGTTCATGTGCCAGGAATCCAATAATTCCTGCAAGTTTTGAAGTCCTGCAATAGTCTCATCTTGTGTTAGAGAATCCAATGATTCCTGATGGTTTTCAAGCCCTGCAACAATCTTTATCAACAATTTTTCATCTCAAGGAATCCAATGATTCCTGCTGGTTTTCAAGTCCTGCAACAGTCTTGTCTTGTGTTAGGGAATCCAATGATTCCTGAAGATTTTGTTCTTAGGCCTTCTCCTTTGTTTTCAGATTTTTCTCTTTTTCTGTCTCTCTCTAATGGACAAGGCGAATACAGCTTGTTGGCACCCATCTGATTCCCATCTGTGGAGATACAAGCAAACCCTCTCTCCCAGGCAGTTAACCTATCTACTCCTTTCTATTTACCACTTTTGGGATTTCTCCTCATTACCTGGCAATTATACAGTACAAACAGCTTCAATATAACCTGTATTCTCCCCAATTGTAATCCCTTTCTGCTATCTGATTGCTTTTTGGCTGATAGATCATATCAGAATCTTGACCTTCTAAAGACTTTCTGGGTGTAAACTCAGCTGCCATCATGCCCCACCTGTCTTTTGTATGATATCTTGGAGCTGGGCCCTGCCTCTCCTTTCCCTGGGCCAATCTATATTCTGAGGCTCAGTGGAAGCCCTTGTGGCATTTTGGACATAGGATTTTAGGTCTTCTCTCTGCCTGTGTTCTCACTCTATCTCCATATCTCCACTGGGCTCTCAGATGTTCTATTTTTCCACACTGAAAATATCAACAACTCTCTCTAGAAGTCCATTGCCAAGAGGGACCCTGTCTTCCCATGTTCATCATAGTCTGTGTATAATAAGCATTTGTGCCCACTGCAGCACAGCGTCTTATGATCTCCTCTAAAGCATCCTTATGTAGTCCCCATATAATTCTTCTGCAAACCTCATTAGCATTTTCCTTAGCCAGATATCTAGTCACTATTTCTGTAGCTGCATTTTCTCCAAGGTTCTTGTGACAGGAGTTTGCAAACGTCCTACAAAATCTGCAAAGGGTTCATTGGGACCTTGCTCTATTTTTGTGAAGGCTTCCCTTCAATCTTTTTGTCTGGAGAGGGAACCTCAAGCTTTTGTTGCAGCAGTGGTGAACAGTTCATAAGCTATTATGGAGTAATTAATCTGTTCTGAATTCTCTCCATAATGACCTTCACTGGCTACTTGGTCATAAGTGATTTGTACATTAACTCCTGTTTGCCTATTGTGATTGAAAGCCACAACAAGTTTTGTCCAGGTTCTAAACATGTCCTTGCTATGGATTTCCAGTCACTACAGGTTAAGATTTCATAAACCAAATTATCTAGTAACATCTTAACATAAGATGATGTAACCCCATAAAGAGTGAAACCTTTTTTCAAATCCTTAATTTTTTCCAGATCAAAAGGAATATATCTTCTCCTTTTTTGACCTGAAGAGTCGAGCTCTTTAATCACAGGATATGCATTTATAAAATCACATACATCTCCTCCTTCATTTTTTGCCTTGACCAATGCTTTTTGTAATCTTGTCATAGGCTGCTTAATATGTGATTCTGTTTATGTCATTGCCTCTCCCCCTCCTCCTTCTCCCTCCACCCATGAAGGATTAATTGAGGGAAGTAGATCAGGGAGGAGAAATGCTCTTGTTATGAAGTATTACACTCAGAATTGTACTTAACTCCATTCTTATTTGATTCTTCATCCATTTTACTTAGTTTATTTGGCATCTTCCTCTCCTGTTCTTTCTTCTTTTTCCTTATTCTAATACTTATATAATTTCCTAAAGCCAGTTGTATTAAATTATATATATTAAGTATGTCTTTGGAAATTGAGTCAGGTCCATTATCATTATAAAATTGACAAAGTTGCTCTCCTACTAATTTCCACTCCTCTAGATCCAATTCTTTTTCCATAGAGAACCAAGGAGATGTTCCTGTATGATTTCTAAAAGTTCAGTGATCTGCTCCCAAATTATAATGAAACCTTGGCTTTTCATAACCCCGACAATGCTCTCTACACATTTTCCTTGAAAAGGAAAAGCAGGCTGTTTTCTAAACATCTGTCCCATTTTAACTGAAGCACTATTTTAGCCCTTTTACAAAGTCCCCTTGTCTATTTTTGTACTCACCCTAATTTATGGGTCACAGATGAAGGTTCTTGGCCCCACTTTGGGTGCCAAAATGTAATGTTCTCTTCTCTAAAGATATAATGTTCTCTTTCAGCAGGTTTCTTGGGGAGCTTCTGGAGGCAGTCTTCCTTTCAGTTCATTTTCAATAATCACCTCAAATGCAGCCAGGAGTTAAAGTCCAGATCCTTTATTTTCTCCTTCAAAGTCTTGAATCTTTTCCTGGGGCCCAGTTAGCTTTAATAGAGGCCTATCTCTCTCTTTTGTTCCAAGAATTCCCTCCAAATGTCTCCGAATCCAAAGGTTTGTTCTTCAGCCTCCAGCCAACACAAAGGTGGAAAATGGAATGAATCTGACTCCGCCTCCAAGAGAGTGGGCTTGTGCGTCTCTGTGGGTTTGTGGGTCTGGCCCTGAGAGATTCTTGCTTATATTTCTGCCCAACTTGTGAATCTCCTCAACTGAATCCTGGGTCTGAATCTCCCGAAGTGCATCCTGGTTGACACTCCTAGCTTATATATCCTCTCTTAAAGGTGTCAGCTCTAATAAGTACTAAGTACATAATCGTTATCTCTATCAATTCCAGTGACTTAGCACCTTGTTTCAAGTTCTAGCCCATAACAAGAGACCAGGCCTTGAGAATTTAATCATTTCAATTTCAGAAGTCCTATGTCCTTCTGTTCCTCCAGATTTGAGGGGAATGTCTCACATGACCCACTAAATCAGTTTGACCTTAGCCATGCTTCAATTACCTCTCTAGTAATCTTCATACCAAGTAATTTATTGCTACATAAATACCCTCATCCATTTTTACCACATATTACCTTTGCAACTGTAAAAGATTTGTCATTTTACTCATTATCCCTCTACTCCTTATCCCTACAACTTCCCATATCAAAATACTCTTCTCTAGCCACTGCTTCTCTATATGTATTGTCTCTTCCTAATTGAATACAAGCTCTTTGAGGAAAAGGACTTCTTTACTTTGTATTTGTATCCTCAAAACTCAGCATAATGCTTAGTACATAGTAAGAAAAACAATCTTTTTCATTAATTTATTTGACAATTAAATTAAAGGGTAAGGATAAATAAGTACATCAAGGTTAAATGTGCAGAAACAAGAGAGCTAGAGACAGAGTCTTAGTAAACATCCATATGTACAGACTTGAAGGAAGATGAAGAGTCGGTGAGGAAAACCAAGAAAATTCTGGTCCCTGGAAATGGCACAGGAACCAAGAAACAAAGATTTAGTGATCTAATTATGTGTCTGGTTAAGAACACAGTGTTCAGAACTGGAAAGGCCATGCCTTAGATGAGAAGACTGAATGCACAAAATATTTTGTAGAGAAGTAATTGTATACATGTAAAAATACATGTTTAGCCATTTGTTATCTTCCCTCTTTTCAGATATTTTGAGAATGTCTCACTCAAAACTCCCCAAAGTGTGTGGTATCTAGTGTAGATTTCTTATGCATGTACTTGGTCTGCCTGGCTATTTATTCCCCTCTTGGCTTTCTTTAATGTCATGTTCACTTGCTTGTGGACACGAAGGACTAAGATGTTAAGAGTCCAAGTTTGGTGGCTTCACTATCATCAACAAAGGAAATGATTTGATACACCATAGTGGTATATCTTTTTCATTTTTTGTTATTGTCCTCCTGGTTTCATCTTTAAATACTCTTGAGACGATCTGACTTAATTGAATTTTATATCAAGCTTTCTAAAAACCTGTATTTCTCATAGCTATCTCTCATAATTATCATGTTCTTTCTCCATTAGGTTTCCCCATAATATGCTTAGATTGATTCAAAATAGATAAATGGACATCTTTTCCCTAATCCATTACAGATTCTACTTATGCACTAGAGAAATCACTAGAAATCAAATACAAAACATTTAATTAAACTACCCTAACAACAATAACATCAAAAAATTAATAGGAAAACCCATTCCAGAAAATATTTCTTAATCCTTCTTAAATCATTGGAAAACAATTCCAAGTACAGTCACCTACGTTAGTAGGGACAAAAAACAAAGTTCTAAGGGAATACAAGTATCCAGATAGTGTCTTGCTTCCATAACTCATACCCCAAACCTAAGGGAATATACCAAGATTCCCACAAGCATCACATTATCTTCTTTATTCTACTTTAGCTGGCAATATTGCTTATAATATTTTATCCTCCTCTTCCTCTATGATAGTCCTCATCTTTTAAACTGACATTTCTCTGTGCTATCATGTCTTTCTACTTGGCAAATAAATCGAGTATTTATTTGATGTGTAATTTGATTTCTATATTTCCTCATTGTGGCAATTGCTTCATAGTAGCTAAACATCTATGAAGAAATAATAGTCTTCCATTGCTTAGAAAAATGCAAATTAAAACAACTTTGAGATACCATCTTATATCTGTCAGATTGATTAATGTGACAGAAAAAAAATGCTAATACTAAATTTTGGAAAAGATGTCATAAAATTGGAACACTAATGCATTGTTGGTGGAGTTTTGAACTGATCCAACCATCAACCATTCTTGAAAACAATTTGGAACTATGCTCAAAGGGCAAATTGTGCATACCTTTTGATCCAGCAATAACACTGCTTGGTATATATTTCAAATATATCATAAAAAAGGGAAAAGGATCCATCCATACAAAAATATTTATAGCAGATATCTTTGTGCTGCCAAAGAATTGAAAACCGAGGGGATGGCCATCAACTGAAGAATAGTTAAACAAACTGTGGTATATGAATGTAATGGAATACTATTGTTCTATAAGAAATGATGCACAAGTGGATTTCAGAAAAATCCGGAAAGGCATGAACTGAGGCTGAATTACATGAGCAGAATCAGGAGAACATTGTACAGAGTAACAGCAACATTGATGATAAACTTTGATAGCAATACAATGATCCAAGACAATTTCAAAAGAGTCATAATGGAAAATGCTGTCCGCATCCAGAGTAAGAATTATGGAGTCCGAATAAAAAATGAAGCATACTGTTTTCACTATTTTTTTCTTTTTCCTGGTTGGGAGGAAAGCGAAGAAAAAATAGAAATAAAAATATTATAAAAGTAAAACTTGAAAACAATTTTAAAAAACCCAAATCTAAGCTAACTAAATTAATAAATGAAAAATCGGATCTAGAATCACATCCTGCCTTAAATACTTATTACCTATGTAATATTGCCCAAGCTCTCCATCTGTCTCAGTTTCTTCATCTGCAAAATGGATTTAATAATAATCCTACCTACCCCCCCCAAAAAAAAAGAGGAAACAATGATAGTCTCTATCTGTGTCTCTTTATCCCTTTATGGGCAAAAATAGCTTGTTTGAATTTATCTAGTTGAAGCTGCTTTAACTATATGTCATAAAGTCTTCTGATCTTTATTTTCTTTTGTAATTCAATTCTAATTTTCATTTTTGCTCTAACAAGTCAATGATTTTACTACATATACAGTTGATTGGAAAAATTCTATATCAGTAGTTAGACATTTCCTTTCTGTTTCCTACCAAAATTTGTTTAATTCTCACACCTTTCTTTTTAAAAAAATTTTTAGCTTTTTATTCACAAAATATATGCATTGGTAAATTTTCAGCATTGACCCTTGAAAAACGTTCTTTACAAATTTTCCCCTCATCCCCACCCCTTCCCCTAGATGGCAAGCAGTCCAATATATGTTAAATATGTTAAATATATGTTAAATCCTAATCTATGTATACATATTTATATAGTTATCTTTCTGCAGAAAAAAAAATCAGATCAAGAAGGAAAAAAAACCTGAGAAAGAAAACAAAATGCAGACAAACTACAACAGAAAGAAGTGGAAATGCTATGCTGTGGTCTACACTCAGTTGCTACAGTCCTCTTTCTGGGTGTAAATAGCTTTCTTCATCACTGAACAATTGGAACTAGGTATAATCATCTCATTGTTGAAGAGAGCCATGTCCATCAGAATTGATCATCATATAGTCTTGTTGTTGCTGTCTCACTCCTTTTTCAAGGAATTCAGTATTTGGCTCATAGTCTTCCTTTCTACCCCATTTCCTATTATGCTAGGGCATTTCTACATAGTTATCCCAGTAAAACTCTCATCCATGTGTTTATTTTTAATAGACCAAGTATACTATTAATTCAAAGCAATGACATGTATTGAAATGGCACAGCAAGAAAAAGAAATGAAACCTCATTGAATTCTGTGCCCCAGCAACAGGAAACTTTATCCTTACCTGTTAGGATTACCAGGTGAGAACTCAGGTTGTCTGGACAGTGACAAGGTGAGAATTCAGGTTATCTGGATAATTACAAGGTGAGAACTCAGGTTGACTCTGGATGAGGGGCCCAGGTCCAGGGCCCCAGGCAAAAAAGACTTGGGGCATGGTGGCAGCTGATGTTACCCAAAGAGCCTTTAGAAGGTCAGGACTCTGATTTGATCAACCAGCAGAAATGCAATCACATGGCAGAAAGGGATTATCTGATAAGTCAGCCAAAAGGCAATCAGATTGCAAAAATGGATTACACTTGGGGAGAATACAGGCCTTTTAAACCAACAGGACTGTGTCCAGTGCAAACAACTCCAATGTAATTGCCAGATGATGAGAAGAGATTTAAAAAGTGGTAAATAGAAGGAAATTAGATAGGTTAACTGCCTGGGAGAGAGGGTTTGCTTGTATTTTAACAGACAGAAGGAAAAAGATGAAGAAGGAAACAGATAGGTGGCAACAAGCACCTGGAGAGAGACAGAACAAGAGAAAAACCTCAAAACAAAGGAGAAGATCTAAGAAACATCTGACACTGAAAGAGCATGGCTAATAAAAAGACTGTTAAAGAACTTTAAAACCAGCAGTAATCATTGGATTTCCTAACACAAGATGAGACTAATGGACAATGGACTAATGGACATTTATAAATTCTCAATTTATGATTATTTGATCATGTTATTTGTTACATACTAATAGCATGTACAATGTTACTATGCTACTATGTGTTTATGTAATCTATGTAATTATGTGTAATGCCTCCCATATTGATGGATTTATGTTTCAAGGTCATGACCTCCCCATGTTCTAAATCAAAAGAAAGGGGGAGATGTTAGGTTCTTACTAAGTGCTAATGAGATAATGAGATATTAAGGTGTAAACTCCCTTTAAAGGCCCGAACCAAAGGTCTGAGCCAGAGAGCTGTCAAGTCAACCTGAGTTCTCACCTTGTAATTGTCCAGACAATCTGAATTCTCGCCTTATCACTGTCCAGACAACCTGAGTTCTCACCTGGTAATCCTAACACTTACCCTTAGGTCCATTAGTCACTGACCAGGGCACAGTGATAGGGAATTCCCCTTCTATCACGTCTCTTGACATATTATGAGAAGGATTAAGAATAGGATTCCTGAGTCCAGGACCTATGCCTCAATGGAAAGGAGTTATTTTACTATCATGGTCAAGAAAAGACTTGTATCCCTATCAATATAGCCTCACAGTGATCAAACTGACAAATGACAAAAAAGGAAAATTTTGGAGAGGCCATGGAAAAAGAGGAATCTTAACAAACCGTTGCTAGACCTCTGAATTGATCTAGCCATCCTTGAAAGGATTTTGGAACTACTATGTACCTCCAAAGTCACCAAATTACGCATGCCCTTTGACCTGCAAAACCGATATTAATCTAATACTTATATATCTTATTTTAATTACTTATATTTTAAAAAGAGGGAACTGACTATGCAAAAAAATAGCACCATTTGCTGTAGCAAAAAAAAAAAAATGGAAACAAGTTGAATGTCTAACAAATGGGCAATGGTTGATAGGTTTTTTAGTGTGATAGAATATTAATGTTCTATACGAAATGATAAAAAGCAGGAGCAGATAGCTGGCTCAGTGGATAGAGGACCAGCCCTGAACTCAGGAGGACCTGAGTTCAATTCGTATCTAAGACACTTAATACTTCATAGCTGTGTGACCCTGGGCAAGTCACTTTACCTCAATTGCCTCCGCAAAAAAAAAAAAAAAAAAAAAAAAAAAAAATTAAAAAGAAATGATAAAAAGAGACTCATTCACGGAACTCTGGAAGAACTTATCTGAACTGATGAAAAGTGAATTGAGCAGAACCAAAAGAGCAATTTATATAATGATGATATTACAAAAAGAAAAAACCCTGAAAGATTTACAAACTATGATTAAGACAATGAACAACTAATTAAGACTCCAAAAGACTGGTGGATACAAATTTGAAAAAGAAAAAAGTTTTTGCCTTCAAGGAGCTTACAATTAGTGGGAGAAGACAAAACAAAGGGGGAAAGGGATGTGGGAATGATAGAAAGAAAACATTTAGGATTGGTAGAGTTCAGTCCAAGGAGTGCCAGCTGGGAGGAACCAAAGGTGCAGAATGACATACATTATCAGATACTGCCAAGGTATTGATTTGTTTTGTCTGTTACAAGGGTAGGCTTTCTATTTCAATTTTGGAAGGGAAGACTTATTAGAGCTACTTATTAGGCTATTGATTATTACTTATTAGGCTACTGACAGAGCAAGAAAATAGGAAAAATACAGAATTAATAAAATATTTTTAAGTATACAAAAAGAACAAAAGAAAATTCAGAAGGAAACATAGCCATATTGATATTACTGAGTTAAATTTATACTTTTTAAAAAATTAGATACAATTTCAATGTTATATACAACTTCCTTTTTCTATTCTTTGTTTAAGGAAATGTTTATGTTTATGAAATCCATAATAAGGAAATTTAAAAATTAAAATGTCAATTTCATCTTATGTGACATTCATGCTTGCCCATATCTAACACCTAACTCTTGAAATTTTCTTAATATATAAATTTGAGACTTCTATGGAATCTACAAACCCTTTGACTTATTTTCTTTTTTGACCTTGAAGCATATTTTCCAATATGCTTGTTTTGGCCTTTGCATCAATGTTATACAATATTAAAGTATATGTTGATTTAATTTGAGAGGGTTTTACCAATTTCTTCATAAATTTCATCTCTTCTTCATCCTCTATAAAGAAAGCCATATGGTATGCAGTTACATTTGTGTTGGTCTTTTTTTATTCATCATTAGCAACAGAAGGTGAGATGACCAAATATCTGATGAAATAAGGCTTGTTGTTCAATTAAATAACTATTTAAAAGCACCTACTTTGTGTAAGTTACTGCTCTAAGCTCTGGAGATATATTATAAAGGATGTGTGATTGAGTCCCATTTGTAAAATACTGTGGGGTAGAATATATCCCAATGGTTAGAGAGAGAGATGTATCCCAAGGGGTAACCTAGTCTTTCAGGAAGAGAGCTAATGCTGTAACTACAAATATTTAGGAAATTGTTTTGCTCCAATGTAGGTTATAAAATGTAAACTCATTCATATTATACACATATACATATATACACCAAATCACACAAACATACATTTCACAAATCTATTTCCAAATATAGTTCAGGTCTCGTTTGCCATTTAGATTCTTATTTCCTTTATCAGTCCACATGACCCACAAGAAAAGCAAACACAATAACTTTTACTATGTGGTATCTAGCCTCTGACATGTAAGATACCTCTGACACATAAGGTTTCCTGAGCAGGTCCCACATTCAAGGTGCTTTATGGGTCTATATTCACTCAAAAAGATACTCCCAAACTCCTACCAATGTGCTTATTTTTTCTCTTGTCAGCCATGTGACATAACTAGTTCAACGTAAAAACATTTTATGAAATAGCATAAGATACAGTTATCTTTCTGAACAAGAAAAATCAGATCAAGAAGGAAAAAAAACCTAAGAAAACAAAAGGCAGACTACTACAACAGAAAGAGTGGAAATGCTATGTGGTAGTCCACACTCAGTTCCCACAGTTCTCTCTCTGGGTGTAGATGGCTCTCTTCACAATTAGAACTGGGTATAATCATCTCATTGTTGAAGAGAGCCATGTTCATCAAAATTGATCATCATATAGTCTTCTTGTTGCTGTCTCACTCCTTTCTCAAGGAATTCATTATTTGGTTCATAGTCTTCCTTTCTACCCATCTCCCGTTCTTATGCTAGGGCATTTCTACATAGTAATCCCAGTAAAACTCTCATCAATGTGTTTATTTTTAATAAATTTAAGGCACACTGCAACATATATACAATATCCCTTCTGCATCAATATTAGGGGCATGCATCCTCATAATCTAAAAAATCCACATAAAAACTTTTTGACCCTCCTTTAGTACCAAAGAGGAAGTCTGATTTCTTTTCTTTTCTTTTCTTTTTTTTTAATGGGGTATTTACAATACCTTATTGTTAAATTGAGGTTAAGTATTTGCTCATAGGCTTTGTATCATCTTCTGCTCTTTGTGTGACATTTATGGCTTCCACAAAACTCTCCCCAAATTTAATTTCTTATGCCAACCCACAATATAGTGAAACATCTACGGAGAAAGGTGAGATATGGAAGGGAGAACTGTACATAGAGTTCACATATGAGGGACATATGTGAATATGTGTGGTAGTGAATTTATGTGGAAGGGCAACTCACAGTGAAGAGATAAAATAGCACCAGGAATGGTAAATATGAAATAGATTCAGGAGAGCAATAGATCGTAACAATAATATTATAAAAATAGCATAATAGAGATTCAATTCTTGACATGTTATATCATAGGCATCCACCACAGGTTACAAAGGAGTACTATTTATTATGAATTAACACACAGGAATTAGCAAGGAAAGGAGTTTTAACATTATCAAGGGGAAAGATAACTTCCCTAATGGAACTCACAATTAACCAGGAGGAACACTAGGCCTACTCTTCACTGGACCACAATGCTTCAGTAGGGTCTGCTAGTCACACAGTCTCCATTGGCATTGCAATCTTTTCTGTACCAGATTAGCCATCTCAGCTTTAATCCACTAAGAAAGAGTGCCCCTAAACCTCTCCCTGACAAGAGCAGGCTGACAGATCTTTTAGTTAGTCACCAAACCCAGCTAACAAAAACTAGGTAACAGGCTAAGTAATATCAAACCTTTCCTTTTTGTGATTTCTGTACACATCTGAGAATACAACAATTAGTTACAGGTATTTATCCAAGGGTTCAATCTGACATGCTTCCAAGATCCTCTCTGGCTTAGTTACATTTAAACTTGTACTAGAACAAAAAGTAGGCTCAGGGAGCAAGATCAGTGTTCTCTATCCTTCTAGGAGAAATCTTGTCTTTATTATACATATTTGTCAGTAACAAAGTTTGAAGGTTTTATGCATTTGGGCCAGAAAAAAACCTCAGTGTCCCTGCAAATGCTTGAATTAAAAAGATGTAAAATTAAGTATTGAGACTCCCCAAGTGGCTAAATATTTCTCCCAAATTATAAAGACTTTAAAATTTCACATTTTCATTCTTCCCAAGGGAATGAATGCTCCCAGAACTTGTTGATCTCTTTGTCTCTCCATTTCTGTTACAATCCATAGCATAGTCACAGTATCAAAGAATATTCTGTACCTGTAAACCTAAGAAGGAAATTTTAAACAACTTTTTTGAGAACATTTAAAAAAATAGAAAGAGCCCCACTCAACCCCAGTGGATGATGATGGACTACTGGAATGCTAATAATCTGCCCAAAGGGAGGTAGAAGTGCAGTCTATAATTACTTCGTGATGGTCTTTTTTTCCCTCCACTTTCCCACCTGCCCCAAGTCATCATCCCTAATCACAGACTCTAGAGAGGTTTCTAAGTCCCAAAGGCCATAAGAGGGTGAAGAGAGGCTCATAATTAGTGAAGAGTAGTGGTGGGTGGGCACTTGATGCTAATGGAATTCACTCTGAGCTGGACTGTAGGCAATACACCATTTCCCTAATGTCCTTGAAAATGGTAGGAGGTGAAGCAGTGGGATTCCCCTCCTATTTTTAATACTCTTTTAGGGCCATCATACATATACTAGGACATACCCTCTATTCTTATCATGATCTCAGAACTTTTTTGTCTTCATCCATTTTTTCCTCTTTCTCTCCTGTCTCAGAGGATGGGATGATGCTCTTTCTGAGATTAACTCTTTCACTTCTATTCCAATCTCCTTTGGATCTTTGTTTCACCAAAAATCATCCCTACTCTTTTCTGCAACTTTCATTTTTACCACTTTAGAATAGAATGTCAGTCAGCAATATTTCTACATTACTTATATCCCAAAGAGATCTTAAAGGAGGGAAAGGAACCTATATGTGCAAGAATATTTGTGGCAGCCCTCTTATAGTGGACAGAAACTGGAAACTGAGTGGATGCCCATTAATTGGAGAATGGCTGAATAAATTATGGTGTATGAATGTTATGAAATATTATTGTTCTGTAGAGAGGCCTGGAGAGACTTATATGAACTGATGATGAGTGAAATGAGCAGAACCAGGAGGTCATTATACACGGCAACAGCAAGACTATAGGATGATCAATTCTGATGGACATGGCCCTCTTCAACAATGAGATGATTCAAACTAGCTCCAATTGTCAGTAATGAAGAGAGCCATCTACACCCAGAGAGAGGACTGTGGGAACTGAGTGTGGACCACAACATAGCATTTTCACTCTTTCTGTTGATGTTTGCTTGCATTTTGTTTTCTTTCTCAGGTTTTTTTTTTCCTTCTTGATCCAATTTTTCTTGTGCAGCAAGATAACTGTATATATATATATATATATATATATATATATATATATATATATATATATATATATATACATATGTATATATATATATGTATATATATATATTTATATATATTGGATTTAACATATAATTTAACATGTATTGAACTACCTGCCATCTAGGGGAGGAGGTAAAGGGAAGGAGGGAAAAATTTGAACAGAAAGTTTTGCAAGGGTTAATGTTGAAAAATTACCCATGCATATGTTTTGTAAAAAAAAGCTTTAATAAAAAAAAATAAAAGAAATAGAATAGGATGTCAGAGTTGGAAAGGAGTTTAGAAATAATTTGGTCAATTCCTTCATTTTTTAAGTGGGAGAATGGAGGCTCAGAGAGAGAAAGCAATCTTTCCCAAGTCACATAGTAGTAGATCAGAGGTAAATCCAAAACTAGGACCTAGATTCTGATTTCCAGACCAGTATTCCTTATCTATGGCATCATCTCATCTTCAGGCTCCTTCAGTGCCCAGCACAAGATGTTTGTCTGAAATTATGTGATGATCAATTGTGATAGACTTGGCTTTTTTCAATAATGAGGTGATCCAAGACAATTCTAACAGACTTTTGATGTAAAGTGCCATACACATCTAGAGAGAGAGAACTATGGAGACTGAATGTGGATCAAAACATAGGATTTTCACTTTTTGTTGTTATTGTTTGTTTACTTGTATTTATTTTCCTTCTCATGTTTTTTTCCCTTTTGAACTGATTTTTCTTGCACAGCATGATGAATATGGGAATATACTTAGAAGAACTGCTCATGTCTAATCTATATTAAATTGCTTGCTGTCTTGGGGAGGGGAAGGAGGGAGAGGAATAAAAATTTGGAACACAAGGTTTTGCAAAGGGGAATGTTGCAAACTATTTTTGTATGTATCTGGAAAAATAAAATGTTCTTAATTTTAAAAAAACAAGATGTTTGCTTGTTGATAGGTAGAATTATATCACTTCAGAACTGGAAGGAATTTCAGCAGTACTCTAGTCCAACTCTTGCATGATATATTTCTGGTAGGGGGCAAACCGGGGGGAAGAGTGTCAACAAAGCAGATTCCAGTCAGGAGATTAGTTTGGTTGGAACCAAGGATTACAGAATAGAGATAACATGGGAAAAGCAGATTGGGAGTCCAATTGTGGAGGCTTGTGAATTCCAACCTGAGTCTGAACCTTATTCTATAGGTAAGAGGGAGCCGGTGAAGGTTTGCTTTTAGCATATGAGTAATGTGCTCAGACTTTTGTATCATGAACATTACTCTGGAAGTTATATAATAATGATTGGAGAAGATATGAAATTAATTGTAGTAAAACCAATTAGAAGAAGATGGCTCCTGGCTCACCCCTATTGTCTCTACAACTGAAGAAGCTTAAGTTGGTGGATTGTTTCAGCTCTGGAGTTCTGAGTTATAGTAAGGCTGAGCCGATTGAGTGTCCTAAGACTAGCACCAAAATAGTGATCACTTGAGTGTAGGAGGTCACCAAGTTGCATAAAAAGGGTGTATTGGACAAGGTCAGAAAAAGTTAAAACTCTGGTGCTAGTCAATAGGATCAATAGAATGTTCCTAACAAGAGGAGAAGGAAAAGGAAGAAAAGGAGGAGGAGGAAAAAGAACAAAGAGAACAAGGAGAAAAAGAAACAAAGAAAATTTCTTAATTAGAAAAGAGATGGAAAGAAGGGGGCTGTCCCAAGATCTTTTATAGAAATAAAAAGGAAAGGAAAGGATGAATGTGTGTATGTATAGGATCAGCATGTAGTCTGTGTATTTCTGTGAATCTCTCTACATCTCTGTGTCTGGCTAGCTGCCTGTGCTTTGTGTATGTATCTGCTTGGGTAATAGCCTAAGGCTGATGTCTGTCTATAGCCTCTACTCCCATCCATGTGACAAACATAACACTTGGGATTTTGTTTTAAAGCAGTTTGACATGCTGAATTGTTTTATCTTCCCTAAGCCTGACTGGGATATGTGTGTATGTGTGTTTTCAGGGGGTGGGGTGAGCTGAGGAAGAGCTCATTCTTCAGTTAGGACTCCTCCTTAGTAAAGAAAGGTTACCCAGGGAACTCAAGGACGAAATTGTCCTCTCCTCCCCCACTGCTGCCTCCCTACTCCCATACTCACCCTTGCCCTTAGAATGTAGATTGAGGAACAGTAATGAGGACCAATTTGTTTCTGGGACTTCTGGCTCAGAAATAGTAATGGAGTCATTCAATAGCACAGTTTCCTCCCCTTCCCCTTCTTTGCCTCATTTTTTATCTAGCTTTAATCACTAAATGGGCATTGTCTCAGAAAAATAGACTTAGGAAAGACTGCATCTTAAAAAGGCCAAGGTACACTTGCATTCAGGGTCATCTCTAGTCACCCCAATCTACACCTTGCCACTGTACCTAGATGTTCTGAAGGAGAGAGTGAAGCTGGATCTTTGCACTCTCCCCAACACACACACTTAAAACCATTTCACTTGCAAGTCCCGAAGAGATCTCCTCTTTAAGAACAAAGGACAAACAATAACCCTTCCCCTAAGGCAGGTGACAGATTGCTGTGTCAGGCAGGGACTATGTAGAAGAGGGGGTGTTTGGTGACACATTATGAGATACTAGGGCCTAGGGAGGAAGCATTTTGTAAGCTGTATGCCCCAAAGCAGCCTGAAGCTTCTGGTCTTCATTCCCATCCAATGATGCTAACACTGTCATTCAATGGTGATCAGGTGCCAAATCCTATGGTGTCTAAAACGTACCAACTGGGCCAGAATTCAGAAGAGGAGTCTGGGTGGACTGGGGGGAGGTGCAGCCCTTCCCATGGGAGATGAGGTAGCTGTGGCCTGAACCATGGACTCTCCCTTCAGATATGCTACAAGGTGTCTTCTTGAATTCCTGCCTGGAAGAGGGATGCATCATGGTGATGCATCATGGTCAGAGGAAATCGTGACTAAGCTTGAGGCAAAATGACTTAATTTGAAAGGAAAATGTCTGGTTCTGAGGGAACAGCCCTGAGAAATGACCTAGTCTGGTACCTCAATACCTTTGTCCTGAGGGGCCCTTAGGGGATTTAAAAAGAATTCCTAAACCCAGAACTAAGGATGGCTAGGCTTAGTAACTTATTTCACAAATGAGAAAATCAAGACCCACTCTATATAAAATTACTTAGTATAGATTATGTAATTCACATTACACTGTACATGTATATTACATAGTATATATTATATAGCTATATTATATTAAGTAATATCACACTATTATTATATATAGAATTATATGTAGTATATAGTCTATATTATTATAATACAGTAATATACAGCATGGCATAGTAAATATATGGTATATTTTATCACAGTATGAGCTGTAAACACATCCTATCTCCCTAAAGGATGTTTGATTCAAATGAACAATCCAGGTCTTTGACTGAAGGTTAAAGCATTTTGTTGCCAGCACAGCTTGTGAACTAGGAGTGATAGCAGCAGAAGTAAGGGGGCACATTGAGGCCACGGTTATAGATTTGGGGGGATCTGGAAGAGAAGGATTGCAGTGCCTCAGGGAGATCCACCCTCTCCTAGTTTAAGGATTGAAAGGAGGGGAGGGGAAGGGGAGCACTGAGGCCTGTAAGATTAAGAAATCAACACTGGGAAGAATAAGAGGAGTGAAAGGAGGAAGAGGAAGGGAGAGAGAGACAGAAAGAGAGGGGGGAGGGAGAGAAGGAGGGAGGAAGACACAGAGACACAGAGAAAGACAGAGACGGAGACAGAGAGAGGGGGGAGGGGGGAGAGGGAGAGAATTAAATGATGAGCCGCCCACCTTCCAAGTCCTTTACCATCTCGCCTCTCATCAGACTATCCCCAAATCCGGGGGGACTCTCCATCTCCCAGAGAGGAACTCCAAATGACAGCAGAGAAGAGATGGTAGGAGGGGGCGTGCCTCTACTGGCACGTTCCCCCCCTCCACCCCCTTCAGCGTTCAGTTATAAGTTGAGTGGAGCCCGATTCTGTACAGTGGCATCTTCTGCTACTCGGCTGTCCCCCGAGCCTGCTCCGGCACCAGAAGCTGCAGAAGCATTCGGATTCCCCCTTGGCATCGAAATCCCAGTCTCAAACCCAAGACAATGAACTAGTGCATCGAAACCCTGACTAGACGTTAGCTAGCCCGGGCCAGGTCCCCTGCGGACCGACCTGGGAGAGACCCTTTGACGACTCGAGAAAGCTCCGGGCGGCCCCGAGTAGTTCCCAGACTTAATCCAGCGACCCTCAGGAAGCTCCCAAGCGCATCTCTTGTTGATCTCAGCCTCACTCCCTGCCTACAAAGGCTCCCAAGTTCGCCTCCGGTGGGGTCCGGGAACGCGCTTATTTCAGCTTCATCCGCCCTCTCCATCTGGGCAGCTCTTAAGCGCATTCCTTGCGGAGCCCGGAGAAACCCTTAGCTTCATCCTCTACTCCTCCAGAGCATCGCCCAGTGCATCCCCAGGCTTCATTTCTGCGGAACTCGTCGGTTCCTCGGCTGCGGCAGCCCAGTCTGCATCCAGGACCCGAAGCGGGCTCAGGGGGAGAGGAGCCCGCGCCCCGGCGCGCTTTGTGGGTAGGAAAGGGCTAGCGCGCTCTGCCGCTCCCGGGATGTCCTGGAGGTCGCTGCTGCTGCTGCTGCTGCTCAGCTTGCCTGCCGGTGCCTGGTACAAGCACGTGGCGAGCCCCCGATATCACACAGTGGGCCGGGCTTCGGGGCTGCTCATGGGCCTCCGCCGCTCACCTTACATGTGGCGCCGCACCGTGGCGTCGAGCCCGGGCCAGGAAAAGAGAGATGCGGGGCAGGAGCTCTCCGCTTGGACTGACAACCCTCCCGCCTGGACCACGCTCTTGGCGAAAGTTCGAGGAAGCATCGCGGAGGCGCGACACAGGAACCGCAGGGAGCTAAAGGGGGCCCCCCAACCTGGAACCGGAGTTCGCGCGGTCCTGACGGTGAGGAAAGACTCTGGGACTATGTCCCTGCCGGAGTCCGCCAAGTCTAGATCAAAGGCTTCCGGCGGCTGAATCCACATCCCGACCGCGACAGGTACTTCAGCTTCTGACGGAATTGGGGCTGGTGGAGGCAGCAGATAGGAGCGGGAGTGCGCTAGCCCTGGAGGGAAAACGTTACTAAGAACGCGCTCTGACCCTACGAAAGTGTGGCTGCATGTTTGGTGGGGGAGAAAGGGTGGGTGCAGCCCCGTTTACCCCAGGGATATGTCTGGGTCAGTTGAATGTGTCTATATGAGCCCGTCCACTCAAGCATCCCATGGGTGTTCAGGGTTGTTTGAGCCCCAGATTTACTAGAGGCAGAGAGGCAGAGGATGCCTGGATACTGGGGCTTTGGGGAGAGGGAGGCTTGGAGACATGAAGTAAATGTTTGCATGGAAGCATATATCTAGGGCAATTTTTCCTCTCTATTGGGATAAGGAGGGGGGCACATGGGTTTTCCCCTTTTTACTCAGCTCAAGTTCCTTACTTTCATTACAGAGCCTTCGGGTAGGAGACAACACCTGTGGTCTCCATCGTCTGTGGAATTCCCAAACTTACAAACCTCTTTCTGATCCCAGCTTTGAATGCTTCCAGATCCCAGAGCTCGCATTTCTGCTGCTTGTTGGCTTGTTATGAAGTGGGCGGTGAGAGGGGAAGAGCAGACAGATCACAGAGCCCTCGAGGACGACTCAACACTTAGTGGATCTCCAGTTATATTTCCCTCCTTTCTTCCTTTCTTTTAAAGAATCTTTGCCTTTTTGTTGACGTCTGTGTACCATCCCTGTCTCGCTGTGACAATCTGCTTTCATTAAAAATGACAATTTAAACCGCATCTGATCTCTGCTTTTCTGCTTTCACCCGACCCTACAGCTGGTTCTGGAGGAGGCCAGGAGGGAAGGAATCCAAAGCTCTTTCTTTCTTCCCAGTCCCCTGTGTACTTTGGTATATTGCCCTACAGTGCAAATAGTGGAGTTATTTCTGATAAATGTCATCAGTCCCCGCCCCTTTCTCTGGGGAGAATCCAATTCCCCTCTGTCAACTCTTATTCAAGGAAATGGTTAAGTTGGGAACTGTTGTCACGTCTCTCACCTATCCCCCTTCTAAGCTTATTAGCCTTCTATCAATTTTAAACTGAGCCAAAGGAAAGGGATGAGAAGGGTGATCAAAGGAGTAGGAACCAAATTTGTCTGTCCTGGGACCCTCTGAATCAGGGCAAAGATCTAATAGCTGGATAGGGGTTCTGGAGAGAGTCTGAGGCTGATTTCTTCCCAGGTAAGTGAATCCTCCCTTTTTGTCCTTGGAAAGAGTCTGGGACTCTGGGCTATGCTGTCTCTTTGCCCTCTAGAAAAGATCTACAGCCCAACACCTCTTAGAGTTGTCTAAGCAGGGGTTTATATAATCAGATCTGGGCTTTCCCTCCCTGAGTCTCAGTTCCATCCAGTCTTCCTTTCTCAGAAGAGAGGCTCTCTCTCCTGGAATTAGATTTAACTATTCCTCAGGGTCCTCTACTGGCTAGTGGAACAGGTAATTTTTTTTTAATAATGATACCTTTCAATTTTCAAAATACATGCAAAGATAGTTTTCAACATTTACCCCTGCAAAACCCCATGTTCCAAACTTCTCATCCTCTCCACCCCATCCCCTTCCTTAGATAGCAAGTAATCCAATATAAGCTAAACATGTGTGCAATTCTTCTAAATATATTTCCACATTTATCAAGCTGCCCACAAAAAAACAGACCAAAAAGGAAAAAAAATGAGAAAGAAAAAAAAAAGCAGCACAAAAAAGGTGAGAACACTATACTGTGATCCACATTCAGTCCCCATAGTCCTCTCTCTGGGTGCAGATGTCTCTCTCCATCACAAATCTACTGGAATTGGCCTGAATCACCTCACTGCTGAAAACAGCCAAGTCCATCAGAGTTGATCATTACGTAACCTTATTGCCTCTGTGTACAATGCTCTCTTGGTTCTACTCACTTCATTTAGCATCAGTTTATGTAAGTTTTTCTAGGCCTCTCTGAAATAATTCTGCTGGTCATTTCTTACAGAACAATAATATTCCATAACATTTATATACCATAACTTATTCAACCATTCTCCAACCAATGGGCATCCATTCAATTTTCAGATCTTTGCCACTATAAAAAGGGCTGCTGTAAATATTTTTGCACATGTGGGTTCTTTTCTTTTTTTTATAATCTCTTTGGGATACAGTCCCAGGAGAGACACTGCTGGATCAAAGGGTGTGCACAGTTTGATGGTTGGGACAGGTAATTAATAAATTCTTGTCTATCTTACCCCCAGCTTGTCCCTCGGGTTACCCTAAATTTCTTGTTAACATTTAGGGGTAGCTCTGGAAGAAGACAACAACTTATGCACTTCACAGTATTTTTCACTCTCCTCTTCCCCTCCAAAATTTGGGACATTTTTGTTTCAGGTCTCACCACTATCTTCCAGAAGCTCCAGAAGAGAGCGCTATATTCCCGTGAAAATGTCTGGGGAGTTTGTATTGGTTTTAGCTAGGTGAGATGACATTTGAACAATGAGGTCTTTTGGTCTACAGGGGGCAGGCTCATTGCAGAATTAAATGGTAACCTTTTGGTTACCAGTTAAATGGTAACTAGGTAAGGGAAAGCAGAGATGGCTCGTGGCTCGTATGCATCCCATCTGGCCAGTAGGACTTCTTGTACTCTCACTTCTTTCTCTCCTCACTTTTGCTGAGTGTGGGCTACGTACAGATTCCTTTGGCCTGAGCTACACTGGCTCGAGGGATTGAGGGGAATGCATATGATTTTAGGAAAGAATCAAGGAGTTTACAATCCAGTAGAAAAGATGAAATACAAACATAATTCATTAAATCATAAATCAAGACCTGGAAGGGATCTTAAAAACTGTTTAAACCTTCTCTTCTCTAAACCCTTTACACATAAGAGAACTGCGACCCAGGGAAGTTAAGTGATTTGCTCAAACTAAGGCAGAAGCAGGATTCAAACCTAAATCCTCCCATTTCATTATTAGTGTTATGCCATGATCCTGGCTATTTGCAATGGTTCCACTCCATCAACATTTAGTACTTACTGTGAATGGGAAAGATGTCTTCCTTCTGCAATGTTCCATCTTGACTTGGAAATAAGTTTGGGCTTTTGAAGCTTATGTTAGCACAGGAAAAACTTCTGACAGGTCCCACTAACCATCTGTATGATCATCTGTAGAAGACCAGCCTAGCTCATTTTAAATTTGCTCATCACTAGAGGGCAAATCGGCAAGTGGTGGTTTTATTCTGCCACAACAGCTCATGGACACCATTTACTATATTGTGAAGAAGGTTGCCACCTGCATTGGTAAAAGAGCTACCTAAGCTACTTACTTCATAGTATAAGTATATATAAGTATAGAGACAGGGCCTGGATCCATCATCAGTTTACAGAAATCTCAAGATACAAAACTCCCTCATAGATGCAAGCCTATGTTTTTGGTGTCATTTGTAATTTTAGGCAGATGCTCAAAACACTGAGATTCCAGGTGCTAACTCCACACTGCCTCTTTTGACATCATGAAAACATTAAATTATGAACAAGGTGCTGTTCATATATTCGTGAGAATTATGGGGCTAGGAGTGGTGAGATCACATACTATTGTATTGAGGAGAATCAGGAAAAAAAACAAAAACCTTTGAGCACCTGAGTTTGGTCTTGAAAGATGGTATGGTAAAATTTCTAGAAGAAAATATTCCAAGTGGAAGATAAACTGCTTACTACTTGGATCATAGACCATGACCCAAAATAATGCTTTTTCCTCTAGAGTTCTCATCTCCCTGCCCTGATCATCTAAGTTCACTACAATCTTGCTTCATTTGACTTCCAGACTCTCTTCCCAGGAGCCACTGATGCTTCACCATGGAATCAAATTGCCCAGCTTCATGAGAAGTGCCCTAGTCCAGCAGATCAAGAAATCTTTGTTTGCCTGGATAATTCCTGGTTAGATGGGTTTGAGAAGGGGATTGTTAGTCAGAGTAGACTAGAGGATCCTTTTTTTTTTTTTTTTTTTTTTTTTTTTTTTTTGAGGCTGGGGTTAAGTGACTTGCCCAGGTTAAGTGTTGCCAGTGTTAAGTGTCTGAGACCAGATTTGAACTCAGGTCCTCCTGAATTCAGGGCTGGTGCTCTATCCACTGCGCCACCTAGCTGCCCCCGGAATCTGTCCTTTTCTATAGTCTCTTTTTTTTTCTGCTGTTTTGTCTCTCTATTCTTAAAAATTCTTACACTTTTAATTTTACATGATTTCAATTTACATGATTCCAGTTTAATTTACTCCCCTGCTCTCCTCTTACCTGCCTGCCCTACCTCCTTAGCTGCTTTCTTTTAAACATTTTTAATAGTATTTTATTTTTTCCAAAATACATGTAAAGATAGTTTTCAGCATTCATTTTTGTAAAACTTTGTGTTCTAAATTTTTCTCTCTCCCTTCCCACTCCTCCCCAAGACAGCAATTTGATATAGGTTAAATACGTGGGATTCTTTTAAACATGTTTCCATATTTGTCATGTTGTGCAAGAAAAATCAGAAAAGGGAAAAAACCATGAGGAAGAAAACAAAACCAAGCATAACTAAAGTGAAAATACTATGCTTCAATCCATATTCAGTTTCCAGAGTCCTCTCTCTGGATGAGGATGGCATTTTTCTTCCATAATCTATTAGAATTGCCTTGAACTACACCACTGTTGAGGTCAGCTGTTTTCTTAAAAGACCTGTAGTCCTCATCTTCTTGGCCTCTTTCAGGATGGAAATCCCTTTCTTAATCTCTTCCCTCATAATTTCTCCTAGTGCCTGGAAACACTAGGGATTATAAATTAGACTTTGGTAATTCAAGCAAAAAGACATACCAAACTCAATGGAGTTGTTCTTTCATCTTTCTTCTCTATTCAGACTGCCTAAGGAGACAAGCCCTGACCTTTCCTTGCTCTTCCCAGGTGGGTATGGGAGAAGAAGCTTCCATTAATTTCTCCCTTCCTGGTCCCTAGCCTATGGAGGGACTAGGGGAGTCCCTAGGTGTAGTGTCCCTAAATTGGGAGTGACAAAACGTACTATTGCTTTCTAGAGTCCCCACACTGGGGTGATTAAAATATCCTGCTTTCTAGAGCCCCCAAGTGACAAAACATACCATCCAAATTAGCTCTCTGGAGGACCTCAGGACCAGCTCCCAAGTCCTTGGTCTTGGAGGAATGATGAAGGCAGGAGATTCACGAGGATGGTCAAAGATGGAATCGGTCCCTTTCAAGCGCTCTCAGCCCTTAAATACCTTAGTATGATTACATCACTACAGTGCATTGAGCATGTGCCAACTGTAGAATCATTACATCACCATATGACACTAAGTATATGCCAACTAGAGTGATTTAGTCATTACATCACATTAAGTATATATGAACTAAAGATCTCATCAATCACACTGAGTAAACACCCTGTTGTAGAAATCTTTGCTTCCAGTATACCTTTCCCAGAATTCCCCACAATCTGCAATCCTCTACACCTAGGAATGGTAAATCATTAACATTCCAAGGTGTTTAGAAAACCCTTTTCTCTTGTACTTGTTGGCCTGGAAGAACTCTGACCTAGAGCACCTGGATGAGAAGAATTGGAAGATATAAAACAGTGAGAGACAGTCTCTACTTTGGAGAGGCTAATTCCTATCCTGGACATACACAAACAAGAGTAATTAGTAATTATATCCTCTATTTCTATTTTCCCTTAAACTTTCTCTACTCCACCCAACTAAAGTAGAAGAACTAAGAGGGGACTCACAATGCCTCTTGGGACATTACTCAGTTGGATATTGACTTTTTTGTGTGTGCATAGATTTAGATTCTGCTCTCCAAAAGGTCATTTAGTCCAGCCCCCTGCCTTTGACATTTGGTTAATTATCTGAGATTAACATTAATATTCTGAGGGTCAAACAGCCCTTTATTCCCAGCAGCTATGGATCCCTTTTTAACTTATAGGCAATCTATAATTTCAGAGTCATTAAGCAACTTTCTTCTAGTCAATTCTTTCTTACTTACAACAAAAATATCTTGCCCCTCTTCACCTTTCCAATCTTCTTTTACCTTATACCACATCATATTCTCTTCAGTCTAGTGACACTGGTTTCTTTGCTCTCTACACAAGACACTCCATCTCTTGATTTCAGTTAGGGGTCTGTGAGCTATGGTTCTTAGTAGAAGTTGACCAAAAGAATCCCTTGATCTAGGGTATAGCCTTAAGTTTACATATAAATATAATATTTATTATTATTATATCATATATTATAATAATATTGACACATATTAAGTCTATATAAATATAAGTTGATTTTGTATGCAAAATCAGGTATAATATCGTAAATAAACACATTAGAAGAAATCTACCTAATCATAGTATCTTCAAGTTATGGCCCATGATCCTTTTAAAAACAAGAATCTTCCCTTCTCCCATTTATCTTAGTGAAGTTTTACTTTTTATTGTCCTCACAGAAAAAATGTTGCTATTCATACTTCTAGGCTCTCTGGATCAAGCCCATTAGTTCAATCTTCCAATTTTAGGCTTATTACCAGGTAAGTCTTCTAATAACATAGTGGACTAGTGGTATTCCACTTACATTCTAATATAATCCAACTAAGTATCTCCTCCTCCTTGTTCAAAGGAGTGAATGGAATAGAATTATATAACTGTGTTCCTTCTGCCACCTTCAAAATAAGAACAGTTCAACCTGATCCCTAAATCACCTCCAAAGTTCAGGGAAGATCACATTTTTCACACAGTTCACATTCTTAGAGCAAGAGAAATCTTACACATGAATTATAGAATACACATGAGAATGTGTGATTCAGAGCTACATTATCCAATGTAGATAATATCAGTCTGTGAGAACTCAGTAGAGGGAGAGATTAGTATGAGTTCAACCAATCAGAAGATTTTTCTAGAGGAAGTGGTACTTAAACATGTCCTTGGAGGATTTTAATAGGCCTAGAGAAAGAAGGAGAATATACAAGTGAAAGATGGTTATGTAAAGAAACCCTGAGGAGAAAAAAAATTGGTATTTACAACAGAGGTCCACACCTTCCTCTGAAAGATTTCCTGGCTTCCTAACATGTTAATCCTGATCTGCTGTTTGTTGTTTGCCACCAATTTTTGTCTAGCTATAAGGAACTGGATTTCAAAGATTTTGTAGATGGTACCTGGACGTTAATGTCTAGTTTAAAATTGTACTCTTGCTCTATGGTGAAGTAAGGAGATCAAAACTTAGCACAATGCCTGCCATATAGCTTAATAAATGCTTGTTTTTTTTTTTTTGTTTTGTTTTGTTTTTTTAAAGTAACAGCTTTTTATCAGAAGCAATAAATTGGGAAATCACTTTTACATTTAAGGGTTCTGATAAAGGCCTTGTTTCTAAAATATATAGAAAATTAACTCAAATTTATAAGACTTCAAGCCATTCTCCAATTGATAGTCAAAGGATATGAACAATTTTCAGATGAAATTAAAACCATTTCTAATCAATTGAAGTGCTCTAAATCACACTTGATCAGAGAAATGCAAATTAATTTAACTCTCAGATTGGCTAAGATGATAGGAAAAGATAATGATGAATGTTGAAGGGGATATGGGATAACTGGGGCACTATTACATTTGCTGGTGGAACTCCGAATGGAACCAGCCATTCTGGAGAGAATTTGGAACTATGCTCAAAAGTTATTAAACTGTGCATACCCTTTGATCCGGTGTTTCTACTGGGCTTATATCCCAAAGAGATCTTAAAGGAGAGAAAGGGACCTACACATGCAAAAATGTTTGTGGCACCCCTTTTTGTAGTGGCAAGAAACTGGAAAATGAATGGATGCTCATCAGTTGGAGAATGGCTGAATAAATTGTGGTATATTAATGTTATGGAATATTATTGTTCTGTAAGAAATAACCAGGAGCATGATTTTAGAGAGGCCTGGAGACACTTACATGAACTGATGCTGAGTGAAATGAGCAGAACCAGGAACACAGCAACAAGATTATACAACGATCAATTCTGATGAATGTGACCCTTTCCAACAATGAGATGATTTAGACCAGTTCCAATGATTTTGTAATGAAGAGAACCATCTACATGCAGAGAGAGGACTGTGGGAACTGAGTGTTGATCACAACATAACATTCTCCCTGTTTTTGTTGTTTGCTTGCATTTTGTTTTCTTACTCACTTTCTTTTTTTTTTTATCTGATTTTTCTTGTGAAAAGAATTGTATAAATATGTTTATATATATATATATAGGATTTAACACATATTTTAACACTCAAAACATATATTGGATTGCCTGCCATCTAGGGGAGAAGGTGGGAGGAAGGAGAAGAAAATCTGAAACACAAGGCTATGCAAAGGTCAATATTGTCAAATTATCTGTACATTTATTTTGAAAATAAAAAGCTTTTTAAAAATAGCTTTTTTATTTTCAAAATTTATGCAAATATAGTTTTCAATATTTGACCTTGTAAAACCTTATGTTCCAAATTTTTCTCTCACCTCTTTCCCAGACAGTAAGTAATCCAATATATGTAAAACATGTGCAAATCTTCTATAGTATTCCCACATTTATCATGTGGCACAAGAAAAATCAGATCAAAAAGGAAAAAAAAATTGAGAATGGAAAAAAAGCCAGCAAACAACAAAAAAAGGTGAAAAGGCTATGTTGTGATCCACATTCAGTCCCCATAGTCCTCTTTCTGGATGCAAATGGCTCTCTCCATCACAAATCTATTAGAATTGGCCTGAATCACTTCATTTCAACATTCATTTTTGTAAGACTTTGTGTTCCAAATTTTTCTCCCTCCTTCCCTCACCTCCTCCATTCCCAAAACAGCTGGTGTAGATTAAACATGTGCAATCTAAAGATTATCAGAGGATTTGTGATTTATTATAGATTAACGATAACCTAGTAATATTAGATATTAGAGATAACCTAGTATAGCCTCTGCATTTTACAAATGGGGAATTGAAGCTCAAAGAGAACTTACCTAAAAACATTCAGGTAGGAAATAGCTTAGTAGGAAATAAAGGAGAAAAGTCATCAGACAAAAAAGCATCGAATTTAGAGGTTCCAGTTGCATAGATTGGGCTGAATTTGTTCTTACGTTAGCCCTCTCTGATGATCTACAACGTGACCTTTTTAATGTCTTCTGGCTTCCACTTGGAGCCGGCCCAAGGCTGGTAAGGGAAGGACCTTTGGGGAGGTGAGGGGAAAGGAGATAGCGATAACCTTCCTATCTTCAGTTTCCAGGCGAGAGACTGAAGAGTTGTTGGGGGAGGAAATGGGGAGTTCAGATTTGAGTAGATCACAAAAGTACTTTTTAGCTTCTCAACAGCAGGACCTCCGGAAGGTCAAGAGGAAAACAGATTATTTTAATTGATTATAGATTAAAAAATAAATAATAGATTTACAATCTAGAGTTTCTTCTCTACTGAAATTATTTTATCTAGAATAGATTTTTACTTAAAAAAAAAATAGCTCCGATTATTCACGGGGATTATTTGTGCCCCACGCCTGAGTCTCTTTCTCCTGAGACGGAGGGATTAGGGCACAGCGGGGTTATTTGGACTTCTTCTTCAAGGAATTGCATAGCCTGGGCAAATCCCAATCTGTCCCAAGGGCGGCGGCTGGCCGCGGAGGATACTGCTCCCACCCCTCCCCCTCCTGGGTCCAGAGCACTTCCAAAGCCCCCACCCAGTCTGTCGCGGACTCCCTCCGTTCCCGACCACAGGCACAATGGCCCTGACTGAGCCAGGAAGAAACTCCCAGATAAATTTCCTCCTAGGTCCCAAAGGCTGGGGGGAAAGGGAGGTAGTAAGGGTGGGAGGGAGCCTGGGGCCTGCTGCCTTGGGCTCGATTGAGAGGAGGTGGGACAGTGGGGGAGGGAGAAAGGGTCTGGATTTTGGACAATCTGGAGAGGGGCCTCCAGGGGGCGCCGCGAGGTCACTTTTTTTTTAGCAAAGGAAGGGCGGAGGTGCTAGTTTTTCCTCAGGCTTTCTTAGACATCCCTCCTTTTTCTCCCTCCCTTCCCCCTCCATCCTCCCTTTGCTCTTGGATAGGGACTGAACCCCATCTTATTCTTTTAAACTGATGCCCAACACTTTCTGGCCCCTGGTGTCTGATCTCTTGTCTTTCCTGTCTCATTCTCTATTTCTTCTTTTTCTCTCTCCTATGGTCTGTTTTGTTCTCTCCTTATTGTCTCTCTATCTTTGATGATATTTCTTTTTTAAATAGCTTTTTTATTTTCAAAATACATGCAAAGATTGTTTTCAACATTTACTTTTGCAAAAATTTTCTCCTTTCCTTCTCCTCTTTCACCTCTCTCAATAGCATTTTATTTTCAATTACACGGTAAAGATGATTTTTTAGAAGATTTTGAATTACAAATTTTTTCCCTCCCACCATTTCCTTCTCTCTTCCCAAGATGGCAAGCAATCTGATATAGGTTATCCATGTACAATCATGGAAACATTTTCATATTAGTCATGTTGTGGAAGAAGAAACAGAACAAAAGAGAAAAACCACACACAACGCCCCCCCAAAAAAAAGTGAAAATAATATGCTTCAGTATGCATTCAGACTTCATAGTCCTCTCTCTGGATGTGGATAATATTTTCCATTATGAGTCTTTTGGAATTATCTTGGGTCATTGTGTTGCTGAGAAGAGCAAAGCTTCTCATAATTGATCATCAAATAATGTTGCTGTTACTGTGTACAATGTTCTCCTGGTTCTGCTAACTTCACTCAGTCTCAATTTGTGGAAGTTTTTACAGATTTTCCCGAAATCCACCTGCTCATCATCTTATAGAATAGTATTCCACTGCATTCATGTACCACAACTTGTTCAGCCAATCCACAAATGATGAGCATTTCCTCAATTTTCATTTCTTTGCCCCCCACAAAAAGAGCTACTATATTTTGTACATTAAATTCTTTCCTCCTTTTTAATGATGTCTCTGGGATTCAAACCTAATAGTGCTATTACTGGATCAAAGGGCATGCACAGTTTGATTGTCCTTTGGGCATAATTCTAAATTGCTCTTGATGGGATCAGTCTACAACTCCACCAACAATGCATTAGTGTTCCAATTTCCCCACATCTTCTCCAATATTTATTCTTTTCCTTTTCTATCATATTAGCCTATCTGATAGATGTGAGGTGGTACTTCAGAGTTGTTTAAAATTACATTTCTCTAATTAGTTGTGATTTAGAGCATTTTTCCGTGTGACTACAGATAGCTTTAATTCTTCATCTAAAAACTTCCTGTATTATATACTTTGACCATTTATCAATTGGGGAATGACTTGTACTCTTATACATTTAAATTAGATCTCTATATATTTGAGAAATGGGGTTTTTATTGGAAACACTTGCTGTAAAAATTGTTTCCTAGCTGTCTGCTTTCCTTCTAATTTTGGTTTGCATTAGTTTTATTTGTAAAAAATATTTTTAACTTAATGTAATCAAAATTACCCATTTTGTATTTCATAATGTTCTCAATCTCTTATCTAGTTATACACTCTTCCCTTTTCCATAGCTTTGACAAGTAAACTATTCCTTGTTCTCTTATTTTGCTTACAGTATCATCCTTTCTGTCTAAATCATATACCTATTTCCACCTTATCATGGTATATGGGATGAGATGCTGGTCTGGGCATCCTAGGTTCTACGTTACTATTTTCCAGTTTACCCAGCAGTTTTTGTCAAATAGTGACTTCTTATCTCAGAAACTGGAGTCTTTGGATTTATCAAACAGTAAATCACTATAGTCACTTACTATTGTGTTTTGTGTACCTAACCTATTGTACTGATTCACCAATTATCATTTTTATTTGATTAGCTTAGTCTACCAATGAACAATAAGTTGATATTATTTAGATCTTTATTTCTGTGAAAAGTTAGAATTGTATTTATATGTTCCTGGATTTGTCTTAGCAAGAAGACTCCCAAATATTTTATATTATCTACAGTTATTTTAAATTTAAATTATCACTTACTTCTGAGCTTTTTTGGTAATATAAATGCTGATGATTCATTATTGTTCTAATGGTCTCTTTCTCTTTTTTCTATCTCTCCTTTTTGAGTCAATCCCTTTCTGGCTCTTTTTCTTTTCCCCTTTATCTCTCCACTTTATTCTGTTTCATTCTTATCATTTGCTTGCTATTTCTGATGATTTCTTTATCCTTTTTTTTCTCACTCTCCTGTGACTCAACCTCTTTCCACTCTGGTCTGTTTTATTCTCTCCTCTCCATCTGTGATGATCTCTTTCTTTTTCTCTCTCAGTTTTTGGTCTGTGAATCAACCACTTTCTGTCTCTTTCTTTCTTTGCCTGTTTTGTTGAAACTTCTAGTTTCTTTTTCTCTCTCTTTACCTTGCTTTTCTTCTTACATCTTTCTTAATGCACTTGTTGGCTTCCTAGAGTGAAAGCTTCCTGCACCTTGGCTAATTAGTGCTCATCAGTGCCAGTCCATACAGGAAACTTGACTTAGCTTCCTCCATTAGTGTGGGGGAATTCCCGCAAACATTCTTTCTCTTGAGACTCCCCCACAACAGACAGCGTTTGCTTCCCCCCTCCCTATCTATTATAACATCTGGACAGTACACAGAGATCCCAGCCTTCTTTTTCCCACCTCTCCACACACAGAGAACCTGGGATCCCTTTCTTAAGTGCCTGTTTTTGTCCTTAATAGACACAAATCTGGGAGGGGAGTGACTCCCCTTGCAGTGGGAAAGACTGTGGGAATGAATTCTTTACTCTATAAGAAAGTTATACACAAACTATCTGGGATGAGGTGACTTGGCTGGTCACCCAGGGGAGGTATAACTGAATTGATTGGGACAATGGGGCTGGGCCTCTTGCCAATTCCCTCCACACTATTTATGCTTCAGGTAGCCTGGCTCTTTGTTGGGAACTGCCAGGCACTCCACCATTGCTTAAGAAAAGGGAGAAAGTAATTCAGGACCCTAGTAGAGGAGGAAGGCAAGGATCACCTCCTCCATCTGCCTACCTCTGGTCAAATCTTCAGCTGAAATGAGGGCAGATATTCAAAGAGAAAAAATGTCCCCCAAACTAAGGATATTCTTCAAGATATGCAATTCAACACAACACACACACAACATCTTACATACATACTTGCTTCTGGTTGCATACATGACACACAAACAGAATCATAGAGAATTATACATACCCTCATACAGCTAACCAACGACAATAATATAATTGTCACAAATTGTCACAAAACATAGCTGCAAACACCTAGTCATTTATAGATGTTAAAATCACATAGTCACATAACTACATATGACATAAGAAATGTATAATCATATAAATATACAATTATAGTCATGTAGACACATGCAAAGTCATACAGACAATTACATGCAGTGTCTTCAGTATATATAATCACAAATATGAAATCCTACCCATAGTCACATAAAGTTATATACTTAATATCATCATACACATACAATTACATAGAGTAACAAACACATATGCATCACACAGTTAGAGACCTGAACAATTATATGGCAACTAGAAGTACAATGATGAGGAGTGAAGATGAGCAAGAGTCAGAAAGGCTCATCTTCCTGAGTTTAAATATGGTCTCAGACACTTATTAACTATGTGACACTAGACAAGTCATTTAACCCTGTTTGCCTCAGTTTCCTCATTTGTAAAATGAGCTGCAGAAGGATGGCAAATCTCCTCAGTATCTCTGACAAGAAAACCCTAAATGGAGTCATGAAGAGTCCGACACGCATGACTGAAAAATGACTGAATAACAACAAGCAATTATACACTGTCTCACACCCAAGTTGGGCTGATTCACATCCTTCTCCCCTTACCACATTATTGAAACATTCGTCTTCAATCCAAAAAGTCTTTAGATTTCTCCTCTACACGGGATGGGGAAAGGGGAAAGTAGTATACAGCTAAAGGACTTCTGCTTTGGACTGGAGAGACCAGTTATCCTTCCCCAGATGGTAGGAGAGATCTTGGTTCCCCATTAATCTCAGCTGGGGGACAAAGAGCTCTTGTTTGGAAGCAGGGATGGTAACCAGAACCCCCTCAGGGAATGTCCTGGCCTAGTGGCCTCGGCTGAGCTTTGACAATCCCTATTCAGGGGAAGGAGGGAAGCTGTGATTTGTCTCATGTGTCTCTTCTGTGGGTTACAGAATCATAGGATTTAGCTGAAAAGGATCTTGGAGTTTATCCAGTCCAACTTTCCATTTTACCAATATGAAAATTGAGGACAAGAGTGGTGAAAGTACATGCCTAAGAACATACCATGGATAATAATAACAACTAACACCTAAAGTTTGCAAAGCATTTTATATATGTTATTTTATTCAATTCTCACAACAACCCTGGAAGATGAATGCTTTTGTTTTCCCCATTTTAGAACCGAGGAAATTGAAGATCAGTTACCTAAGCTGCTAAACATTTGAGACAAGATTCAAACTGGGATCTTTTGGACTCCCTAGAAACTGTGCACCTAGCTGTTTCTCTTTCCCCTTTGCCCCCAATACCTCTATCTGTAACCCAGTCCTTGACTACACCCCTAGTGATCCGTGTAATTCCATTACTTCTCTTGGTCTTGATTTCCTCAACTGTTTAAAAGCCCTAACAAGTCAGAATTGTTAAAGACAGGAACATGGAGGAATTAGGAAAAAGGTGAAAAACAGGCTTGTACTGGTGTCTTGAGGTAAAGGTGATTAGTGAATTACAAGGGGTGAGTCTCTTCAGAGAAAGTTGAACAATGGGTGAGGATTGGAGGTGTGGTGAAGGTGACAGGAGAGAAATCAGCAGCAAGGATTAGATGGAGATTTGGAGGGTGAAATAAAAAGGTAGAGGCCGGGTAGTATCGTGGAAACAGCACTGGATTTGATGAAAGAAGACTAGAGTCCAAAGTGTATCCTTGCCACTTATTACTTGTGTGACCTCAGAAAAATTCCTTCCCCTCGATGATCTTCCTTTGCCTCCTCATCTTTAAAATAAGGAGTTTGCATTAAAGTATTGAATAAAGTAAAATAAAATTGTATGTTTAACCTATATCAAATTGCTTGCTGTCTTGGGGAGGAAGGCAGGTGTGGAAGAAGAGAGAAAAATTTGGGACATAAGGTTCTGCAAAGATGAAAATTATCTTTGCATTATTTGGGGAGATAAAATACTATTAACAATAAAATTAATCTTAAAAATAAAAGTATTTTCTTTTTTGCATTTATTTTTTTCTGGTTATATTAACTTTTTAAATACACATTTCTTTAGGAATCATGCTGGGAGAGAAAAATCAAAACAAATGGGAAAAGCCACAGAAGAGGAAAAAAAAATTAACATAGCATGTGTTGATTTACATTCAATCTCCATAGTTCTCTTTCTGGATGCAGATGGCATTTCCCATCCAAAGTTTATTGGGATTGCCTTGGATAAAGTATTTTCCAAAGGTAAAATCCTATTCTAAACTGAGGATGAGCATAGGACAGGCCTCTGCAGGGTTAGGAAGGTTAGGCTCTTTCTCTAAGAGCAACTAGGCAGGTGGAGGAAGTGAACTAGAGACTGAAAACCCTCAGGCTCTGGGAGGATTGACAGGGAGAAACAGGGTTGGGTTCAGAGAATAAGACTACTTGAGAGCCAGGGAGAGAGGGTGGGTCCCTGAGCTGGGCAGCTAAGCTCAGTAAATATACAGTGTACTGGGTAGAGGAAAGGAGTTTGCCCTGTTTCAGCCTCAGGGGATGGTATGAGTGACTCAGTTCAGGAGGAGTAATGGAAGGATGGAGGAACAGAAGTAAAGATTTCGGGCCTAGGAAAGAGTCAGGAGTCTTAAAGGGGGTTGTTAGGGAAAGAGGGAGGGGAGGTCAAGAAATAGCAGAATTGAGGCCATTATACTTCTCTCTCATAAAGTTAAAAAAAAAAAAATTTGGGATGGAGTTGGTGAGGCAGTTGAGGTTAAATGACTTGCCTAGGGTCACAGGTAGTAAGTGTTGTTTAGTATCTGAGGTGGGGATTTGAACTCAGGTCTTTCTAACTTTAGGGCCAGTAATCTATCCACCTCACCATCTAGCTACCCCTACATGATAAATTAATTGCTGAGTATCTCTCCAAGATTCTAAGTTCATAAACTAACCAAAGTCAAACCTTGAAGATATGGGTTTCAGTCTTCAGTGAGTGACCCAGTACCAGCTCAATGGGGAATAGAAGAAGGAGGGCAGCAATCACAAAGGTGATCCTCATACTCCTAATGACCTTGCAAGATTCATCACAGGAATATAGGCCCTGGACTCAAGTGTCTGGAGCCCCATGTCCTGCTGTTCTGTTCCCATCCCCAAAAGGGTTCACAGGATACATAATAGCTGGGCATGTAGTAGAGGCCCAGAACAAAATGGAGAAATACATGCCAGGATTGAGAGACATAATATAACCCATAGAGAGACCCTATAAACAATGTGATGCAAAACAAACAAAAGGCAGTAATATAGTTTTTTAAATTGTGGCCAACATATGCATCTCCCTAGAACCAAACTGGTTATGAGAATTTCAGAACTAGTGAAGCTGATTTTTGGACAATTGAAGTTAGTTACCAGGAATTCATATTTTTGTTCTTTTAAGTGTTCTTTAGCTTTTCCTCTTAAGTCACTTAATCGAGCCCCCTGCAACCTTCAAAGCCTAATTATTATATCTAAATGAACAAGATTTGACCTGTAAAGTGTACTTAGCCACTAAGACTGGCCCATTCTAAAGGACTAAGGAGTGAAAAATAAACAAACTGAGAAGTGTGGAGGAGTAGGAGGGAGTGATGGGCTATTGGCTGAAGGGGGAGCATGACTGGTGGAAGTGGAACAGGAGGAAGAGGGGAAGTAAGGAGGAGAAAGAACATTATCTTGCCGTTGATTCCAAATCATTGTCATTGCTGTAGATAGAGCAATTCATTCACATTAGAGACCCTAGCTTCTTCTAAGCTAGCATAGCTCCAGAGAGGTTCCCCAACTCTTTCTTGAGCCAAGCAAAGGTCTAAGTCCTCTAGAAGGAGACTGGAAAGTAGCCTGTCCCCCGATTAAAAATGTATAGAGATGAAGAATTTTACTGTCCTTGAGCATCAGATCTTTATGGCTGACAACAAAACTATCTGCAAGAAATCAGTTTCCTTTTAGTGGAATTTGCTTCTCACTCAGGAAATAGAAGTCTTGCTTGGCTCTGCATGGTCAGGGTGTGCCAGGCCCTGAGCTATCCCTCCCTCTACTTTCTGCTCCTATATTTAATACTGAGCTGGGAGATTACAGGGGACTTGTCAGGTGATTCTGGGAAAGGGGTCTCTAAGGAGATGAAGAGAGTTAAAGGAATTAGGAGCAGGTCAGACTCCCTGAACCTACTCCCTAGCTGGGGAGGGTAGATGAAGTCTACTACATAAAGAAAGAAACTTAGCCCTCAAAATGCCCAATGTGATTTTGGGATTGTTTAAGTGAATCCAAGAATGTCAGGGAGTGAGGGGGTACAGAGAAGGAATAGGGCAATGCGCTTATGTAGACGGGGTGAGTGGGGTCAAGAGGAATTTGTACTTTCAGGGCCCTTCCTGAAGGATAGTGGGGATTTCTTTCAGGAGTTGATAAGGGGGGAAAAAAAGCCTGGAATTACTAGGTCTGGGAAGGAGAATTTACTTTCGGAGAACAGATTGGCCACTCTGCGGGAGAGGGCTTTCTGAAGGAGTTCAGATTGGGTGTTATTAGAGGGGAGTAGTGTTAGGGGTATTATCCAGGGATCAGCTTTTTTTTTCCTGCTTTGGAAACCTAGAACCCAGGTTACCTCTTCCCTACCCCCAACCGCCACCGTGTAACTCTGGGACTGGCCTGCTCCGAGACAGTAGGACAGGCAAAACGACCCCTCCAAACCTTTCCACAGGGTACGGGAGTCTCCAGGCAGGTCCAAAGCAGCGCCCCTTCCCCCATCCTGCGGCTCCGCCCCCGGACCTCCCACCCGGCGGGGGGCTACTAGGAGGCCGACCGGAGTCCCGGTGGGCAGAAGGAAAGGGAGGGGGTGGAGGACGAGGGCGGGGCGGGGGCGGCGCCGAGCAGGAGCCCAAGCCTGAGCCCGAGCTCGAGCCCTAGCCGGAGCCCGAGCCCGAGCCGGAGCCGGAGCGGGAGCTTAGCTTAGCCACCACTGCCGCTTGGTCTCAGCAGCCTCCAGCTTCAACCCCAACCCCAGCCTGGACCCGTCCTTGGGGCGGCAGAAATCGCAGCCTCGAGTCTGGTCCAATTCAGCTTTGTCCGGCCCGAATCTAGAGCCTGGCCCAGCATGACTGTAGAGGCCCCTGCCCCCGGTCCCAGTCGTTTCCCGGCCCGGTGCAACGTCCAGTCCAGCCTCTGAAAGACTCCCGACGACGGTCCCTGGGAGCCCAGCGTCCCTGCTCCCCAGCCCGCTTCCCCTACACTAGTTGAACTGCGGCCCGGACTTCCCGGATCCCCCAAGTTCTGCACCTCTCTGCCTTGCTTCGCGGTGCACCCCGATCTCCAGCAACCGAACCCCTCCGCACAGCACTCCTGAGTTCCATCACCCGGATCCCTCAGCCTTGCGCCCGCCATCCCCTCAGCCCTCCCTCCTCCCTCTCTTCCAGCTCTAATCCTTTACCTCACTTCTGTTCCCCTGTCCCGCATCCTCCGCCCCTCTAGGGCCCAAATCCCCACTGGCCTTGCAACCCTTTCCTTAACTCTCCAGTCCCGGGACCCGGGACCCCCGAGTCCTGTACTCCTTGGCTTGGGGTTCCTCGTAGCCGTCCCCGCCCCCTCCACTCCCCAGAGCTCGCGCCCCCAGCGGCGGCGCCATGGCCAAGGACCAACTGCGGCCCCGGCTGTGCCGGATGATCAAGGGCGAGCAGGGCTACGGTTTCCACCTGCACGGAGAGAAGGGCAAAAGTGGCCAATTCATTCGCAAGGTGGAGCCGGGCTCCCCGGCGGAGGCGGCAGCGCTGCGCGCTGGAGACCGGCTGGTGGAGGTGAATGGGGTCAACGTGGAGAAGGAGACGCACCTCCAGGTGGGCCCGAGATTGAATGGGTGTGCGTGTGCCCGCGATGGTGTGTGTGACAGGCACGGAGGTCCGAGGGTGGCGGGGGACAGTGCTACCGTGTGCCTGTGTGACTGAACTACTCTGGTATGAGGGACACTGTGACCACCAGCTGTAATAATGTGTGATGTTGTGTGCCTGTATGTCACTGATTATATTCTGATGCTCTGTGATAGTATTTGTGTGTGGCCCTGTGCCTAAATTACTGTGGGATATTATGAGTCTGTGTGGAGGTGTGGAAGGGAGCACTGGGAAATTGTGTGGAGTGGGGAGCATGACACAGTACATGTAGCTAGGTAGCCCCGTGTGATTGTGTGGCTCACTATTTTGAAGATGGATTCCTGGATCTGTCTATAATTGATACTGTATGATATTGTGTCCAGATGACACTATGTGTAGCCATATGTGACAGTGTAGCCATATATGATTGTGACACTGTGTAGCTGTAACTACATATTGTATCCATGTGACTGTGCGTAGTTAGCTGTGTATGAACTGTATCATTGTGTGACACATGTGTGATTATATGTGTGACTTTGTGTGAGAGTATCTTGTACCATATATATGTATGTATATATTACACACACTGTATGGGATACCATATATGCATATACTGCAGGACACTAGATCTATGTAACCCTGTGGAAGTATGTTACATTGTATATGGCACTGTGTGACACTGTAGATCTGTGTGTGTGTGATGTGACATGTATAATTGACACTATCTATAGGTGACTGTGTGAGATTTTTTTTGTCTATGTATACTTTGTGTTTGGGTGTCAGAGACTTGAACACGAGAAAGACATTGCTGTTCTCTGTTAGGCAGCTCACAGCTCTCACTTGTACCTCCTGGGAAAATCTCCCTCTATGAGGAAAAGGGTCAGGGATCAGGAGAGCCCCTCTCACTGGGTCTTGAAGGTAGAGGTCCTTGTCCTGCAGGCTGACTCTGTTGGAAGAGGACAGTTCTTGACTTCCCTAGCACCATGACTCATTGATAAGGGAGGGGTACAATTCTGCATTGACTGTGTTTCCTATGTGTATGTGTTTTTATCTGTGTGTGTATTTTTGAAAGAGAACATATGGATATATGAATACTGGATATGGATTCAAGAAGATCTAGGTTTGAGCTCGTGTTCTGTTATTTACTAACTGTGTGACCTTGGGTAAACATTTAATCTCCCTGTTTATCTGTAAAATGGGGATGATGATGTTAGGACTTCTGGCCTCACAGATATGTTATGAGGAAATATTTTGTATGCTAAAGAAATGCAAGTTCTTCTCTTAGTTTTTCCTTTCTCTGTGTGTGTGTATGTGTGTGTGTGCATCTCAATATACATGTGAGAAAGTATATCATAGTCTAATCTTAAGCTCCAGAGCCACCTCCAGATACACATCCTGGGACTGCAGCTGGGGCCTTATACTTTTGCTTCCTCTGCCTTGGCAAACTGCAGCAATCTTATGCAGGGCAGAGGTGGGGTTGGTTCTGTCTCTCTCCATCAGTCCTAAGGGAGGAAAGGTTGGGTAAGGGTCTTGCCTTATAGGATCAAAGAATTGATGAAACAACTAGGGCTATTTAACTTGGAGAAGAGAAGACTGGGGGATCAGGAAAGGAGCCCCCTTCAAGTACTTGAAAGACTGTCATATGGAAGAATTATTGGAATGACTGACTAAAAAAAAACCAGGGTAATGGGTAGAAGCTGCAGAAGCAGATTTTAGAGAAGCAAAATTAAACTTGACATAAAGAAAAGCTGTATGACTAAAGAACTATGGCAAAATGGAATAGACTGATTCTGAAGCTAGTAGGCTGCCTCTTGGTGGAGGTCTTTAAACAAAGCTTAGGTGCTTACTTGTCCAGTATGCACTTTTTTCTCTAGTATAGAGTTGGATTACATGCCTGATGGGATTCCTTCCAACTCTGAAATTCTGTGACTCTGGGAATTAAGTTTTGGAAAAGGACTTAGAGGCCATCTAGTCAGTAGTTTCCTTTTTTTTTTTTTTTTTGTATTGAGGACTCCTTCAGCAGTCCAGTGAAGTTTATTATAAACGGACTTCTTCTCAGAATGATGTTTTTAAATGCTGAAATAAATGTGATTACAAAGGAATCCAAATTCAAATTCAGTTAACAAAAGCACATACATACATATAAGTGCAACACAAATATACATAGACCCACAAATATATGTGCATACATGTGAATACATACATACATATAGATACATACCCATACGCATAGACATACATGTTCAGAGACCCTTAGTTAAGAACCCTTGATGTATCCCAATTACTTTATTTTACAGATATAGATGCAGAGGACTAGTCAGAATGGTTACATGATTTGCTTAAAGCTAATTAACCATTCTGTGCCTGGACCTCAATTTCCCTGTTATAAAATGCGCATACCTCTCATTCCCAGGCTAGCCACAGGGTGATGAATTTTATAATAAAAATATTAACAATTATATAAAACTTTCTATGTGCCAGGTGTTTTACTATTATTATATCATTTGATCTTCCCAATAACCCTGGGAGGTAAGTGCTATTATTATCCTCATGTTACAGATGAGGAAACCGACAGAGTCCCACAGTTAGTAAGTTTCTGAAGGAGAACTTGAATTGAGGTCTTCCTGACTCCAGCCCCCTCAATTTATCCATCATACCTCTCGCTGACTAGTTGCCTTAGCAACTCTCAAACCATTTACTAAGGGGCAGAAAGATTGGGAACCTTCGTCAGCCAGAAGGTCTACTCATAATAACAAAATTACAGATCTTTGAAGCATTAATTATTTTCCTCCCCCGAAGGCTTATTGTGGTATGGAGGTGCCCTGGAGTTCTCTGGGGTTATGCTAACAGAATGCAAGTTTTGGCAGGTTCTGCCAAGCTGAGAAAACTTTGAATACAGCCTGGCAATGGACTACTTGTCTTTCTTCTAAGGATCAGTTTTGGCTTTGCTAAAGCTGGTGAGCAGGTTGGCTGCAGAGTGAATTTTTCAGCCATAGTGACCTTTAAAATAAAGACTATCTTAAAATATGTAGGAATTGTAATCTTTGTTAGTGGAGGGAGCACTTATACTGATGAAATTATGGACCTTTGAATTAATGTAGCTTTAATATCATTTATTTTTATGGAAATTAGTCACATACTACCCTCATTTTACAGATGAGAAAAATGAGGTCTAGAGATTGATAAATTGCTCAAAGGAAGTAATATCAGTAAATATCTGAAATAGATTTGGAGATTGTCTCCAAGAGCCGGAGCCAGAACTCTTATTCAAGCCCCTTTAGGAAAGGCAGACAGGACTGAGTATAGGGAAGCAGAGAGTTGAAGTATGCTCCCAATCCATTTTCTGGAACAATAGGGTATATTTTAGCTCATGTTCCTGGCCCATTGTAGGCACTTACTAAAAGTTTATTGATTGATTGCCATGGAACCTGCCCCAGGATGAGGCTCTGTATAGCAAACTAGTATTTGGTCTGGGACCACATAGGTTCTACATGATATGTATGTGTGTATGTGTGTGTGTGTGTCTATGTGTTTGTGTAGGAGTAGGTATCCATTCATACTCATGAGGTTTGTTTTGGATTCTTAATAGAATCATATCTCTAGAGTTTAAAGAGACCCAGAGGCCATCTAGTCTAACCCCTTTATTTTATAGATGAGAAAAATGAAGTCTTAGGAAGGTCACACAGCTAGTAAGCAGTTAAGATTTGAATTCAGATCGAAGTATCAATAGTCCTTCTAGTGTATCATGAATGATACCTCTGTGAGCATACTTTCAGTAGCCAGAGAGGAATCCTCCATATACCTTGTGCTGGGTTTAGACCTTTGTTAAATACTGGCTTAATATTTCATCAGCCCCAAATATATGATAGGCACCTATTCTCTACCAGTGCTTCTCTAGGTCCTGATTCCTTATTATCATTTATCTTTTCTTAGGAGGGTCTATGAGCTGGATCCCCTCACCCTGGTCAATCCAGCTTTATTGTCCAAGAGCCCCAGCTAATGTCACACATGACCACTTACAATCCCCATTTTACAGATGAGGGAACTGAGATCCAGGGAGGGTAAGTTGCCCAAGGAAAATCATATAGTAAGTGTCTGAAATGGGTTTAATGCTCAGGTCTCCTAGAGCAGGCAGTGAGGAAGGATCTAGTTTCTTTGTTCCCTGTTCCTCTCTAAATGTCTGCTTTGGAAAATTAGTGAGTGAATATTCAGGAGGTGCTAAGAGTGAGTATATGTGTTGTGGCATCATCTTCCTCAAACATACACGCACATTTGCACTACCATTCTTCTCCAGGCACAAATATTCACCCTTCACCTTAATACAGTTGCACACTCATTCAGTTGTGTATACCAAAATACACTTACAGAAGTACTTAATGCTGGAAAGACGTTCACTATACTTTAACAAGAATCCCCTCTGCAATGAGTGGCCATCCAGCCTCTGTCTGAACATCTTTGGTATTCATGGGAAGCTTGCTATCTTCTGGGTTAGCTCATTCTACGGTTCATATAGCTCTAATTGGGGCAGTTAGGTGGTGGGGTGGGTTGAACACTGGCTCTGAACTCAGGAGGATCTAAGGTCAAATGCAACCTCATTTGTGCAAACTCAACCTACTTACTGGCAGTGTGACCCTGAGGAAGTCACCTGACTTGGACAAAGATACACACACACCTACACACACACACACACACACACACACACACACACACACACACACACACACACACACAAAAGAGAGAGAGATCCGGAGAGATATGCAGAGAGGTACACACAGAGAGACAGAGAGAAACAGAGACAGAGTGAGCACTCTATTGTTAGGAAGCTTCAACTCACATCTAGGCCTGATCTGCCTTATGATCCTATTTCTGCCCTCTGGGGCCAAGCACAGCCAATCTCTTTCTTCTCCTACCTGACAATTTGGGGATGGGTGATCATATTGGCTTTTCTGGTCCCCATGCCTCATCATTGTTGACCCATAATGAATTTGTCCCCTGAAACCTCCAGATCTTTTCCCACATGACTTATTTAATCATGGTCCTTCCATTCTGTGTTAGAGTAGTTTTATAAATCTGGTTTTCAGCCCTTCTATTTATGTCCATTCCATTTCACTTAATTCGATGTAAGCTTATTGCTCTATCCTATCCCTCTATTTGTTATGCAGTAGATTGTCTATCTCTCCTGGCTGTGCTAAGTGTGCCATCCATGCTTTTGTTCCAGTTATTGATACAATCTATTGAACAGAAAAGGGTCAAGAACAGATACACTCTACTGGGGACTTCCCTCCAGGTTACTTCATTCACCTTGTATCCCACAAAGACCCCAGTGTTCAATTATACACTCTGGGCGACATCCTACTGGGACATGAATTCTCATTCCTCACTATCTCATCTCACCCTAAATGCACCCCATACACTCATACTCTTCCACACCTTCACATAGATATGCAGATTTGTCTCTGTCCTTATTCCTTTGTATACAACGATGTATATATTGTTGTTCTGTTATTCCCACAGAGTCATGAAGGATCTCTGGATCATTCAGATGTAGTGGATAGAGGTAGACCTGAGTTGAAATCCAGCCTTAGACACTGGCTTTGTGATTGATGTTAGACAAGTCACTTAACCTCTGTTTGTCTCAATTTCATCATCTGTAAAATGGACATGATAATAGTATCTACCATAGCGTTGTTGTGAAGATCACATAAGATAACTGTAAAGAATTAAAAATTGTAATTGTAAAGAATGACACATAGAGACATTTAAAGAAAGACAGTTTCATCTACTGGATAAGGAAAGAAAGAAATAAGGCGTGGTCAAAAGGAAATTAGGCTGAGAGAATGCAAGCTTGGGCTTTTAAAAGGAAAATACTGGTCTTAGCATGTAGAGGCAGCTAGTTGGCATACAACTGCTAGAGCATGGGACTGAGAGTCAGGAAGACCCCCATTTGAATATTATCTTGCATACTTGTTAGCAATGTGACTGAGCAAAGCTTGGTGTCTCAATTTCTTAATTTGTAAACATAAGCATAAAAGTAATACTTCCCTCTCAGGGTTGTTGTTCTGAACAAATGAGTTAACATTAAAACATTTTTGCAGAACTTTAAGTACTATATAAATGTTAGCTAATGTTCCTGCTCTTTCGAGTTTTTATATTCTTCCTCATGATGTACTTATTTACTCTGGGCTGGCTAGGCACCCAGCCAAGGGACCTGTGCTCTGGCTTCAACAACACCATTGACTCTTTGTGTGTGCTTGGCCAGGTATCATGCCTATTTGGACCCTCTAGTTGTCTACTTTAAAATGGATATTATAATCCTTGCCTTGCTTTCCTCATAGGGGGATAGATAGTATGAGGAGCTACTCTATTGAGAGCTCTGACTTACTACAGTTGTATGTCACCTAAGTTGTATTGTTATTATTACTAGATTGGGAGCTCAATCTAGGGACAGAACACAACGTTCTGTTCTTCTCTGCCTAACCTTGAAATTTGGGTCCAGCATGCAGCAGGCATGCGTGGCAAAGGAAGGAACCCATCAAACATGTGTGCATGTATGCTTGTATGCATGCACAATTATGTGTATTTGGAGGAAGAGAAGCTTGAGTACCTGTTCCCTGCTCCCAAAGAAAGGGTCAAAAGTGTGGATTTGCCTTGTCTGGCTCCAAAGATTGTGTGAATGTGGATAAACTCCTTGGTTTACTTCATCTTGTCCAATCTCTACTATATGGCACTGAGATTTCTGGTATAGATCAGGGCAAAAAAGATTAGGGCATTTTTTGGTTTGTTTCTTTTTGCTGAGGCAATTGGGGTTAAGTGACTTTCCCAGGGTCATACAGCTAGGGAGTGTTAAGTGTCTGAGAACAGATTTGAACTCAGGTCCTCCTGACTTCAGGGCTGGTGTGCTACCTTGCTGCCCCTAAGATTAGGGCATTTTATTTTTAAAGGCACAAGCTTTCATTTTTCCAGCCTGATTTCCTTTTCACCAAGCCTTGCCTAGTTGATGAAACTGAGTGAATGTTTCAGAACTGGCCAATAATCTTCAGTTGTTCTGGCTGTAGGAACAAGTTTTGTTTTTTTTGTTTTTTTTTGAGACAGAGTTAAGTTACTTGCCCAGAATCACACAGTGACTGAGGCTGAATTTGAACTCAGGCCTTATTGACTCTAGGATATGTGCTCTATCCACTGCACCATGTACCTGCTCCAGGAATATTTTTATACTAAAGCATCCATTCTCACCCTGTGGAGAACGATCATAGGATAAGAAGTAGACGAAAACCTAGATGTCACAGATTAGAGTATTAGACATGATTGGAGCCAGGATGAATTTGAATCCTTCTCAGTCTCTCAGTTTTAGTTGCTTCAAATGTAAATTGGGAGTGATATTAGGCAGCACCTATCTTACTGGTGGTTGTAAAGATCAAATGAGATCTATAAAGTACTTTGCAACCAATGAGAAAACTCTGGGCCAGAGAATGCAAATACCTGGTCACAGAGCTATAAGTGACAAGTGAATTTTGAAACAGGGTCTTATGTCTCTTTTCACCATACTAGGCTGTCTTCCCATATGCTTTCTAGAGGAAAAGAAATCTAAGGAGAAATCTGAGGGGAAGGCAGATTAGGATAAAAGGGGTCAAATTAGGTGGGATTAGTTATTCAATCAAGCATTTTTTTTTCACTTTTAATGGTATTTTATTTTTCCCAAATACATGCAAAAGTAGTTTTCAACATTCACCTTCACAAAACCTTGTCTTCCAGATTTTTCTCCTCCTTTCCCTCTCTTCCCTCCTCAAAACAGCAATCTGAAATAGGTTAAATGTGTACATTTCTTCTAAATATATTTTCATTTTTGTCGTGCTAAACAAACAAACAAAAAAAAAAAGATCAAAAGGGAAAAAATACATGAAAGGGAAAAAATGAGTAAACAATAAATAAAAAAAAAAGAAAATACTATGCTTTGATCCACATTCAGTCTTCATGATTCTCTCTCTGGATGTGTATGGCTCCATCACAAGTCTATTGGAATTGCCTTGAATCACCGCATTGTTGAAAAGAGCCAAGTCCATCACAGTTGATCATCACAATCTTTCAACAAGCATTTATTAAGTGACTACTATGTGCCAGTCATTATGCTAAGTCTTAGAACATTCAGAGGAAAGGGATGATGGGATAAGTTCTGATAGACCCAAGGGAAAAAAGGAGAGACCTGGATGGATTATGAAATTCCTCCAGAAGCATTTGGGGACTGCTTCAGGGGATCTCAGGGGAATACAGCCCAGAGCTGATTACACTGGGACAGTCAAGTCTGGGTCTTTTGAGGTTTTTCTGATCCCTAGAGGGAGGAATCAAATGGATCATAGGATTTAAAGGAAGAAGGAATCTTAGATATCATCCAGTCCCATTTTACAGACTAAAGAAACTGAGGCAGAGAGAGATTTGTCTTAGATAAGGTTACACAGATAGTAAGTACCTGATGATGTGAACCAAGTTTTTTTGCACCCAGTCTGGTACTCTTTTTTTTTTTTTTTTTTTTTTTAACACACTATATATTTTTGGGAGAGGTAGGGGAGTTTGTGAACTAAAGTACTTGGACCTGAGTTCAGGGGATAGACTTGATTACTTGGGGGAGGGAACCAGATTCCTGGATGGGGCATGGACTAGGTGAGCAGAACATGCAAGTCTCTGCACCCTTCTCTCCTTAAAGCTGCTTCTGGTCACTGGCTTCCAGCCTCCATTCTTTCCAGTGCTCTGGGAGGGCAGGGAGATTTCATAGTGTGGGAGTGGGGGGCTGGCCTAGCCAGGAGGAGGGGGAAATGACAAAGAGAGCCATCCTCAGTCCTCATAGGCAGGGCATAGGCAGTAGAGCCAGTCATGGCCAGGCAGGAATCCTCACCTATCTTCTCTGTCCTAGGAGCTGGGCAAGGTGTGAATAATGATTATCCATATGCTCATCTGCTCAGATTCTAGCCATTTCCTGGACTGGGCCGATGGCCAGCTGGGCTTTTAGGCTGGTGAAGGGCCTTTAACCTGAACTTTAACCTACCTCTCCCCTCCCTCAGGTGGTACAGAGGATCAAGGCTGTAGAGGGTGAGACCCGACTCCTGGTGGTGGACAAGGAGACAGACGAATATCTGGCCAGCCTGCACCTGACTTGCACAGAGGAGATGGCTCACCATGGGGTTCTGCCTTCAGCTCCCACATCCCCCCGGGATAATGGCAACTTGTGGGAGCCCCAGCCAGAGACCCGGCTCCCAAAGGCTATGGGAAGCAGCTTCAGCAGCCAGAAGGTAAGCACAAAACTAGTGGAGTGGTCTGTGATGTTTTAGCCCCCTTCAGCTGGCCTAGTCTCTGTCCTTAGAAGCTCCTGTTTCTGCCGGGGGATGATGTAGTAGTAAGAATATTGGGCTTGGATTCAGGAGATCTGGATTGGAATCCCAACTCTTCCTGTTTTAACCTTTGCGTCAAATCTCTGGGCCTCAGTTTCTTACTGTACAAAATAAAGAGATCTGGAGCCTGTGATTTCTAAGGCTTAGTTTTAAAACCCTCTGATCCTCTCTCCAGAGAGTGCCAAGTCTGCTGGGGCTAGCAGGCTCTCTCTGGGCTTTCTCAGTCCCTGCTGAGCTGGGCAGCTCCCTCTCCATTGGGAGCTGCCAAGCCTAATGCTGGAGCTGTCCTCCCACCCCCATCCTTCTGCAACAAACACACAAGGACAAATGTCAGCAGAAGCTGCCTTGGCCCCTAGAGCAGTGGCTGCCGCATGGGGGTGGGAGAAGAATGCAGGGGGTGGGAGGGGTGGGAGGATACTCATAGCGGGTCTATGTGTGGACGGATTGTGGGCATGTGAGAGCTGGTGATCCTTAAGGGTACTGGGGGCAGTGTGTACTGCGAGGAGCTGAGCTGGTCTACACGTTCTTATACCCGTACTCCCTGTAAGGAGGGAGCATTCCTCGGGCACACTCTGGGCAGAGTGATTACCCCCTCATCCCCACCCCCAGTCCAGTGTACTATCCTCCCCCAGCTGAATGAGTCTCAGACTTGGGCTCCTGATGTAGCTAAAGCTGAGGAGGAGGGGGAAAGTCATGGTTCTAGGCCTGAAGTTCCTTGAAAAAAAAACTTTCAATGGTATTTTACTTTTCCAAGTGCACATATAGTTTTCAGCATTCAATTTTTATTGAATCTTTTTATTTTCAAAACACATGCACGGATAATTTTTCAACATTGATCCTTGCAAAATCTTGTGTTCCAAATTCCCTCCCTGCCTTAGATGGCAAGTAATCCAATATATCTTAAGCACCAACATTCATTTTTGTAACACACAGTGTTCCAAATTTTTCTCCCCTCCCCCTCCCCAAGACAGCAAGCAATCTGATGTAGGTTAAATATATGTAATCCTTTTAAACATATTTCCATATTTGTCATGTTGTGCAAGAAAAATCAGACCAAACCGGAAAAAGCATGAGAAAGAAAAAACAAACAAAGGCAAAAAATACTATTCTTTGATCCACATTCAGTCTCCATAGTTCTCTCTTGGATGAGGATGGTATTTTCTATTAGACTAAAGGTTCTTAACCTGGAGCTCACTATCTCCAGAGTCCATGGATGGATTTCAGTGGGGTTAAGGGACTTGTGAACTTGGAACTTTTGATAACTATTTTGATAACTATATTTCTTTTTTAAAATTTTAATAATAGCTTTTTTATTTTCAAAATACAAAGATAGTTTTCAACATTCACCCTTGCAAAACCTTGTTTGATAACTATATTTCAACATAATTAAGATGAAGTAATTTGTAATCTGAGCAGTCTCTAAGCTTCATTGAACCTGGCCAAAAGTATCTTTGACCCAAAAGAGATTAAGGACCAGATCCAGAAGGGATGGGGGTCTGAAAGTTTGCATTCTGCCAATGGTCTGCAGTTGGGGGCTAGGATCCAGCTGTGGATCAGATCTGGGCTCAGTCAGGGAAGTCATCTTGAGGCAGGTGGACTGTGTTCTCCGCTGCCCCTAGTTCCTCTAGTTGCCTTTCCTGGTCTTCATTGTTCAAGGAAGGGGGTCAGGACTTTGAAGGAAACTCCCCCCTCCATTGTGAGATGAAAGACCTCCCAGGGCAGGCCATAACAAACTTTCAGGAAGCCAGGCCCCAGCTTCCTGGGGCCCCACCCTAGGCGCACCCTCCTGGAGCCAGGGCACTGATTTCCCTGCTTTAAAGGGATCTTGATATCTTCCCTGGGCACCTTCTTCCTCCCCAGCTGACCATACCTGGCTGTCAGGTGAGGGTCTCCCTGGTGCTTTCTCTTAAACATGCCTTCTCTAGCTTCTTCTCTTCTTTCTTCCTGCTTGGACTCAAGCCAGGAGGAAAGGATTTTGTCTTTACTGAGTTCAGGAAGGCAGATAATAAAGAGCTATTTATGTATGTGTGTGTCAGTGGGGGTAAGCCTGACTGAAGATGGATTCTTGATTATGCCATGGGTGGGAGACATGTTTGCTAGATAGAACCTCTCCCCTGCATTGTTAAGTGTCCCCACTTCAGAACTTTTCCCAACTCCTAGGTTTTTTTGTTCCAGCCACGCTTGATTCCTCAAAGCCCCCTCTTTCTCTTCCCCCAACATTCTAGGCTCACATCATTCCTTCAAGTAAAGCCCTTTTGCCTTTCTACTTAGTCAAACCCTCCCCAAACCTCATTTCTTCTATGAAGCCTTCTCTGATCCCTCTGACCCCCATCCCGAATTCTAGAGCCACCAAAATTTTCATACAATCTCCTGTTTCACCAGTCCCTATGAGAGTCCTATGTCCTCCCCACCATAGATTTTGAGTTCCTTAATGACAGAACTTGGATTTGCTCCTCTTGTCTCTTTCTTGAGACTACATCCACTCACCTAGGTCAGAACTTTTCTCTGTTGTTTCCCCACATCATAATTGGGCATAGGGGTTAGTTGCTTCAAGATAGGAATATGGAGAATTTAAAGCTTTAGAGTTGAAAAAGAATTTGGACACACTTGAGTCCAGTCACTTCATAGGGAAAGAAACTGGACTTTAAGAAAGAGAGAGTGATTTATCCCAAATTACCCATTAGATGACTGAGAGAGGCAAAATGGGAAGTCCAAGTTTTCCAAACTTTTCCATAGTCCAATCTCCCTCTGAAAGAAATCCTGGTGTAAGGAAGATCATTAGTGAGAGGGACAGAGTGGCAAAAGTCTGGGGACTATTGGGACCTGGATTGAAAAGGCTATTTTAGGATTATTCACTTCCTAATCCCAGAGGCTAAGGCTGGCTCCCCCTCATAAGGCACATGACCCCAACTAGGTCCTGGGCCCTTAAGGAGGAGGGAAATATAACCTCTCTCTGCTCTCAATTTATTTGGACATAAATGTTCCTGGGTTCACCTTCCTGTGGAAAAATCCACTAGTCCAGTCTGTCCAGCCCTTATCTATAGGCTCCAGAGTTCTTGCCAGGAGGGCAGCACCCTTTGGGCCAGCTGGGGCTGTGTGAGGAGGCACAGGGTCATTTGAAGTCTCAGGAAGCCATGGGGCGGGGGTGCTTCCTCCTGAGTATTTTTAGTGCAGCACAAAGGCATGGGGTCCTTCTGCCCTTCTTGGAGAAGCCTTGGGGCTGGATAGAGGTAGGGGAAGTGTTGGGGGAGGAAACCTGGGATCAGGGGGTGGGACAGGACAATGATTTTGGGTGTGGGGCTCCTTAGACTGGAGTGTCAGGCCACCCCAAGGAAAGGTCCTCCTGATCCCTACCACTGCTACAAAGATGAGGACACAGGTCAGAGATATTGTCCACCTTCCTGTTGAAGAGTGGGCCAGTGAGGGGTCCTTGAGCTATATAGGCAGTCCTGAGCCTGGAGCAGGAGTGGAATGACTCAAGCAGTCTAGCTCTATCCTTTAGATATCACTGGAGCAGGTATTGAGGGACTTGCCTCTAGCAGGATTGATTTTAAGGGCTGAGATAATTGCTTTTGTCATTATCACAGCCCAGCTATATATAATTTTAAGGTTTTACAATTGATCCCTGCTATGTCCTGGCTTTGGTAGAGCCAATCAGGTTCTCAGGACTGAGTCTTTAGCTTTATTGGAAGGCTCTTTTCCATAGTCTAATCTTCCTCTGGAAGAAATCCTGGTATAAGGAAGAGATCTTCAGTGAGAGAGACAGAGTGGCAAAAATCTGGGGACTGTTGGGACCAGGATTGGAGAGGTTGTTGCAGGATCCCTCCCATTCTAGTCCTGGGGGACAAAGCTGCCTTTAATTTCCCTTACCCTTCCTGCTATCTTCTGATTATAATTGAGACATAATTTGGGAGAAGTCACAGCAGACCCAAAGAAGGGCCAAATCATATTAACTCTAGCCCTGTTTTCTGGGTGGGGCCAGGACAGAAAATCTCTTTGAGCCTCTAGTCACCTCTCCCATATAGGGAGGGCAGGAGGAAAGAAAGCTATAGCTAGCCTCCTGTCTATCCAAGGAAAAATGGGATGATGAGCTAAGCAGATTCTTTCTCATTTAGCTTTCTTTACTCTCTGGGCAAATTCCAGCAATGGCCTAGGTATTTTAGACTGGGGAAGGAGGATAGAACTAAAGGAAAGATCAAAACTCATCAGTAAAAAAACCATATATATATATATGGGTGTATATACAGTTACACACATATATTGTATATATATACACATAGTAATTTCTTCACAAGAATTTATAAGTAATTATTATTCCTTAGGTACTCATGAGTTGGCAGTGTCCCACTTCTCTAGACCTCATATTAAGCTGGGATGGTTAATGGTTCGGATACTCCAAGAACATCCAGGGTCCAACCGAGTGTTTTGTGTTCTCTCTGCCTTCAAGGGGGCTTTTCTGGCCTGGGAGGGAAGAGTGGAAGCTGTCTTTGTTGAGGGAGAGAGGTGTTATCTCTTGTCCACAGTAACCTGGGGGGAAAGTCAGGGCTGGGGATGGCTCTTAAAGATAGGGATTCTGTTCTGGGGTTCTCCCTTAAGATGTGTATGACATATAGGCCTAGGGATGGGAGATGGTAGGGTAATTTCTGTTAAGTCTAGAGAGGCTCCCAGACTAGATGAGGTCTCACCCACTTCCTCTGCTCCCCTCCAAAAAAAAGCTCCTGAGGAAGGAAGGAAACAAGAATTTATTAAAGTATCTGCTATGTGCTAGGCACTATTCTAAATATAAGCAACTCTGGAAGGTATGTTATTATTATTCCCATTTTACAGTTGAGAAAACTGAGGCGGGTTGCAGTTAAATGACTTTCCTGAGATCATGTGGCTAAGAAGTGACTGTAGAGGAGGAAGAGGGAAGGGAGGGTTCACCCAACTTGAAAGGGCGGAGATGCTTTTTAAGTCAAAGTGATCCTCCCTACTTTATCAGCATATCTGATACGTGGGAGAGGAGTCCTCCAGTTTCACTGAACTGGGGAGATGGGAAGTGGGGGAGTAGTTTCCTCTATCTCCATTGGGGTATCCCTGAGGACAGGATTTGAAGTTTCCCTGGATTTGTTTTTTTGTAATGTCAGGTTTTCATAGTTTCCCAAGTATTTTACAGATACAGACTCAGAAGTGTTGACCAGACCCCCAGAGGGAGTAGGTGCTTTCCTTTCTGTCTTTACTCTAGGCCAAATTCAGACCTCAAGGGAGGATGGCCAGAGACAAGGAGGACAGGACAGGACTCATTCCCTCACTGGGGGGGTCCCCCATAGACTGGGTTTGGGGCTGACACCCATCCCACTGTGAGGGAGGAGAATTGACAGAGTTGAGACTCAGAAGAGGGAGTAGCTGTGCCCATATCTGAGAATGGCTTAATATATTTAAATATCCTTCTACAAAATCCCTTGGCTCTTAGAGAGTAACAGAAAAAGGTGCCCCGGGGAGGGGCCGTATATTCTAGTTTCCATACCTCTGGGCTGCTTGTGCTAAGGGCTGGACCAGATGACCCTAACAAGGCCCCATGGTAAAGGGTGGGGACAAGACAGGAGATATATATTGTCCACCCAGAAGTTGATGCTTCACTATTTTGTCCTCCCCCCTAACTCCTCCCTGGACCTTTATCTAGGAACACACCTAGGCCCATGCTTAGAACTACCCAGTCTCTTCCTTTGCCTTGTAACCAGTTTGGTTCTTCTTTGGGCTTAAAGATTTGAGAGTTTCCCAGACCAAGCTTGGGATAGATGACTTGTGTGAGAAAGGTGAATCCATGCCCTCCCCCTCAAGTCCCCTGAAGTGACTCAGGCCCCATCGTCCTGAGTTATCACACTCCCCCCAGTGACTCAGATGCCCCTTCCAGAGCCCCCCAGTTCCTCAAAGGTGACTCAGTCATCCCCTCCACCCTTTCAGCCGTTATCTTTCCCAGCCGGTCCTCAGACAAAGGGTCTGGCCCCCGCCCTGCCTGTCCCAGTCCCCTGGGTCCCCCAGGATCCCTGGGCCGGGGGAGGAGGTAAATAAGAGGCTGTCTGTGCTCAACTGGGGACAGAAGTTGGAGACTGGAAGTTGCTTACTTGTACTCTCTCCCGGCGGGATAGCTGTGTCCGTGTGTCCATCCAAATGGCTCGGTCTGGGATTACTGCCCAGCCTCCCAGAGCCCCTCCGAGGAGTCCCCCCTGCGCAGGCATGCAGGTCAGACTGGGTTGAGTACCTTGTGTAAGCAGGACTCTGGGCTGAGGTGGGGGGGTGACCAGAAGCCTTAGGGTAAGGGACATGTCTGAACTGAACTTGGAGAAAGATGTGTGAGTAGGATTCTTGGACCAGGTGCATGTGTGACCAGGAGGGCAAGGGCAGGAAAAAATCCATGACATGGATCGGGGTGCCTGGTCCAGAGTGGGGGAGATTTGGAGTAGTAGGTAGGAAACCATCAGCTTCCATGCAGTCACCCTGGTTCCTCCTTTTCTGAACCTAAACTTTCTTCCTGGATCCTAGTTGGTATCTTGTATCTTTTTTCCTTCGCTTCCTGTCCATCATAATCAAAGAGACCTTTGAAACCTGAGAAAGCAAGGAGAGGGCTGGGGTTAAGGCACATTCTTTTCCTCTGGGGGCCTCAGGACTGAGAATCAGGACCTTAGCTGTGCTATTCCTTGTCTCTCAGGCCCTGCCTTGTATGAGCCCTGAGAACCTTAGGGAGAGGGAGGGAGAGGTGGAGCATCTTGAACATTATCCCGGTCTCTTTGCTATGGGTTTGGTTTCCCATGCTTGGTTTCCTAGAGGCAGGGGAGCCATGGGATCAAGACTTGTTATGCTCTTTGCCTCTCCCTTTTCAAGGAGAGATCTCCTTTCCTTCAAGGAATAGTGGCTCAGTAAGGGTTGTCCCATATGATGCTAGCCTCCACTTTCAGTTGAGGAAGTGCGTGTGGGTCCCGAGTCAGATCCTTCTGGCTGTGTCCCTGCAGACTGGGTGTATGTGCTGGGGGTGGGGGATGCCTCTCAGAGTGACAATAAGGGCTTTTCTGTTGCCCTGGGATGGGTATTCTGTGAGTCATCGTACCCCCAGGGGTGGTGGGATGCTGTCATACTGAGCCTCCTGTCCCCTACTTGGCACAGGCAAAGGCCTCGGACAATGGTTGCCCCAGTGTGTCCAAGGCCGGGCCCGCCTTCCTTCGGGCACACAGCTGGCCATGCAAGGAGTCAAAGAGATGCTGGAGTGGAGACGAGGGCGATACCTCAGTGAATCCTGGGCTTCAGCTTGTCTGTCTGTCAGATGGGGCTGAAATTAGGGCTGACAGACCTCACTGGGCAGGTCTTCAGGGCTGGATCAGGCTGGCCAGGATGACAGAGGGTGTGGCAGGCAGTCAACTGAGCTCCCTGTTCAGCAGGAAACTGGCTTCCATGCTAGGAGCCAGAGCCAGAGCCAGGCCAGGAGAAGAATGTCAGCAATGTGATTTGGCTGGGACACTCCCTCCTGCTGCATTCTCTCCCAGCCCTCACCATCCAGAAGGAAGCTGGAAAAGAAACTCCGGCCTCGGGCTCAAACCCTCCTCAAGTGCCCCCCTAGAAGGGGAGATGCAGCGACAGAGGTCTTACCCCGACTTAGGAAGCCTGATATTAGCAACTGGCTCCGGAATTTCATGTCTGGATGGTCTGTTCCAGGATGAGGCTTGGGTGCACCTAGCCAGGGACTGAAACAGGGCAGGAGGTAGTTTGGAGTATGAGGTTTCAGAGCTAAGCTACAGGAGGACTTAGCGACCTGTCATACAGGGGTGGGAAGTGGAGTTTGCTTTCCTCAGGAAGGGAGAGGGAAGGGATGACTGCTCATACTTTTGGCTCGGTACTATCTTCTGCCCATCCTTGGTTCCCATTTGCTCAGTGCTGGAAGGAAGAAGTGTAAGGGATTGCATACTCCTTGAATAGTCGCTATCTCCCCTTCCATCCCTGTGGCTTTCCCAGCCAGTTTAGCCCAGGAAGGACTGACCCTAGCATGCACTCAGGCTTCCTGTTTCCCCTATTCTAAGGCAGAATCTAGGGGAAGAGACCTCTGAGGCCGTGAGAAAGTGTCTGTTGGAGAGAGCCTCTGCTGGGAGGCCGTGTTTGCACATGTGTGTAGAATCCATGGGGCTTTTCTCTGCCCTCATCCTCCTTGGCTGCAGCACTGGTTCACAGACTGGAGTGTCAAACAGTGTGGTATGACAGGAGGAGCACTGGGCTTAGAGACAAGAGAGATCAGAGTTCTAATTCTGATTCTGATACTGAGCTAAGTGATCACTAACATTTCTGAGCCTGATTTTCTCATCTGTAAAATGGGTTAGGAAAGAATTCTAGGAATAGTGGATAGAAAATCCACCTCAAATATCTGGGAACATCTGGGTTCAAGGCCTCCTTCTGACATACACCACTTGTATGATTTTGGGCAAAGCACTTTAACCTCTTAGTGCATCCAGACCACTCCCCATGTTCATAAAACAGAAGAGCACCTATCTGCATTGACAGAAGGATTTTTCTCATTGGGAGTTTCTTGTATCTCACCATCCAAAAGGAAGCTGGAAAGGAAGGGCCTTTGGCTCAAACCCCTCCTCAAATGTCCCTGGAGAAGGGGAGATGCTGGTACAGAGGTCTTACCCTGACTTAGGAAGCTCCCTATCGCCTAAGACCAGCAATTGGTTCTGGAATTTCTTGTCACAAATCTGGTTTAAAAAAAAAAAAAAAAAGGAAAGGGGGCAGATAATTGGCTCATTGGACAGAGTACTGGCCCCAAAGTCAGGAGGATCTGATCCAGCCTTAGACACTTAACTCTTCCTAGCTGTGTGATCCTGGGAAAGTCATTAATCCCAATTGCTTCACCAACAAACAAAAAACAACCAAACTAAAAAAAAAAAAAAAAAAAAAAAAAAAAAAAGGGGGAATAAAAAAGTCAGGATAATTATATCTGTAGATCAATAAGGTGTAAAACAAAATATATTGATGTATAAATCTCAGCTGTTAGTAACAGCTGACATTTGAATGACACTTTAAGTTTTATGAAGCAAACTAGTCATTTCTCACAACAAATCTGTGAGATAGCTGATGTTTATGTCCCCATTTTACAAGATGAGAAAACTGAGACTGAGACAGTTTGTGATTTGCCCAAACTCCAAGGTAAAAGGCCAGCATAGTATAGTGGAGAGATATTTGACTTTGCATTCGAAGCACTTGGTTTCAAGTCCACATACTGACTGAATGATCCTTGGGTACCCAAGGAAACTGCTCTGGGCTTTGGCCAGAGATGTTAAACTCTTTTCCTTCCCTGCCCACCTCCTTTTCCCCCCCACCTCCCTCCATTCTCAGCAGTTCAATTCACAACCCTCTTTGAGTATAGAGGGAATAAATAAGTTTAAAAGGTAATTGGGAAATATTTTATAAAGTGAAAAAAATACATAGATAATAAATGACATTTTAAAATTAAGTCTTTATGCAGTTTACAGGGATCCTTACAGTGGTTCCTATTTGACTTTGTCACTATTGTTTTAAGCCCCAGATTCTTAAACTATGGTTCTCAATCCCACATGGGGTTGTGTAACTGAATGTGAGGGTTGCAAAATTATTAATTATCACTAAATGTTTGATTCGTGTACGATTATATGTCTATCTGTATATGTGTGTATGTATATATGTATATGTGTGTGTATTATATTTGACTTTGCAGCCCTTATGGATATAAGCCCTGCTTTAGGCAATGTTCTAAAATTGTAAATTGTGGAGAAGGTGCAGACCCACAGTATTAGAGGGAGTTTCCTTATGTGAGGAGTTCCATTTACACCCCTGGAATCACAGCCTTTCCCTGTTCTACACAGCTAGTAAATCTCTGAGATTCTTCCTGACTCCAGCAAGCTGTCCACCACACCTTCTAGGGCTATTGTGAGATTCAAAGAAGATAAAGTATTCATTGTCCTTTGCAAACCTCTTAGTGCAATTTAAACAAATATTAGTCATTATTATTGTTCTCCCTTTCCTTCTATATATTCCCTTCCCCCTTATTTTTGGATCACAGGGTCTTCGCTTTAGAGCTAGAAGGGATCTTAGGATAATCTAGCCCTCATTTTGTAGGGGAAGAAATTATGGTTTAGAGAGATTGATTGATTTGGCCAAGGTCACATAGCTAGTAATTGACAAAGATGGAATTTGAACTTGCTCTCTCTATGACACTCATTCTCTTGGTTATCTTTCTTCTGGTTTTCTTCTATGGTTCATCATCTATCTCTTACTTCCTAAATGTAGGTATCTGCAATGAGGCTTTATGCTTAACTACTTCATTTTCTATATCATATCTCAACTATGTCTATAGTTTGGGTTATCATCTCTGACTCTCACAGGGATATAGATCTATAGTATAATTTTATTCTCTCTTCAAAACTCCAGTCCTGAATTTCATACTAACTGCTAAACATCTCTACCTGCTTATCTCATGAAGTGTTGCAAAATTCACCATGTCTATAATGGAACTAATTTTTAAAAATTATCAACAATGTCCATTTTATTTTCTGAGATTCACTCTATCCCTTTTCTGTTCACGAACTATTTCTCTCTCTCTCTCTCTGTTTAAGTTTTATGCTTGGTCTTTCTTTCTTTTTTTTTTTTTTAAATTGTAGTTTATTTTTCAAAATGCATACAGAGAAGAGTTTTCAACATTCACCTTCACAAAATCTTGTGTGCCAGATATTTTCTCGTTTCCTCTTCCCTCTCTCCCTCTGCCCAAGACAGCAAGCAATCTGATAGAGGTTAAACATGTACAATTCTTCTAAACATATTTTCGTATTCATCATGTTGCACAAGAAAAATCTGATAAAAAAGAGGAGAAAATGAGAAAGAAAAAAAATAGGCAAATAAATAAAAAGTGAAAATACTATGCTTTGATTCACATTCAGTCTCCATAATTCTCTCTCTGGATGTGCATGGCACTTTCCATCACGTTTATTGGAATTGTCTTGGATCACTTCATTATTGAAAAGAACCAAGTCCATCACAGTTGATCACATAATCTTGTTACTGTGTACGATGTTCTCTTGAGTCTGCTCACTTAGCTTCAGTTCATGTAAGTCTTTCCAGGCTTTTCTGAAATCAGCCTGCTTATTATTTTTTATAGAACAATAATATTCCCTTACATTCATACACTATAACTTATTCAGCCATTCCCCAGCTGATGGATATCCACTCAATTTCCACTGTAACTCATTTCTAATCCCATTCCCAAACATGACCATCCTTTTGACTTCCCTTTCTGTTGAAGGTGATGTGGGGAACTCTGAAACTGTCTCTCTCTCTGACTTTTGGGATGAGCCAAGAGGTAAAGGTCTTGAGAAGCTCTTTGAAGGAGAGATTCTTCTTGAACCTTGCCTCTGTGAAAGACCCACCCCAGGGAATCAAAATAAAGTGGTTTAATTCTGCTATCTTGGTGGGACTAGTTGAGTTCAGGACCACTCCTATTTAGATCTACCTCACTGGAGATCTAGATTTCTATGGACCTCTATTGAGCTGAAAATTGGCTTGACCACTCCCAGTAAGCTGTCCCATTCTACTGGAAATCTAGGTCTGGGGGCAGTAACCTCATTCAGTTGAAACTTCAGTCTCAGATCTCTTTAAAAGAGCAACTTTGGGGCTCATTCCTTGCAGAGGGCCAAAAGCAGGATGTGCCATGCCAAGGAACCTCTCTGTCTCTCCTTGGCGTAGCTACCTTTGAGGATCCTCTGCCCGCTGAGAAGACATTCTCTTTTCAGTGTTAACCCCTCTTTATCTCTCTGCCAGGACTTCTCTGCTAGTCCCTCACTTCTCTGTAGGGACCTTGCCACTAAGTAAGTCAGCTTCCTAGAAAAAGCTGACTTCCCAGGCCAATAAACTTTTTGCCAGCCTAATTTTGGGGGTTCATAAATTCTTTTACGAAGGACCTGTGCCGACCAGAAGGGTCCACAAGTCTCTGCCCTGCACTGAACCTCATCAAAGGCACCATCATCATGTATCAAGTCACCTAAACTCAAAATTTTGCAATCATCTTCCAGAGATGTTCTGGAGCCAATTCAGGCAGACTCAGGACAACTGATTATGAAATTTTCAGTGTGAGCATTTTACACCTTAATAATATGCAAATACTATAAAACTGAGCTTGATTTACTGTTTTATTGATTGTCCATCTAGACTTAAGAAAGTGGTGGAGAAAATGTTAATAATGAAGATGAAATTTAAAAATGCGTCCTGTGTGCATTTCCCCCTCCCTATCCCCCATTTACCAGCACACACTCCTGTGGACTCTTTCTTCTCCTTTTTTCCTTTTCACTGTATTACACACCATGAGGCACCTAGGTGGCGCAGTGGATAGAGCATCACTCTGAATTAGGAGGACCTGAGTTCAAATCCAGCCTCTGATATTTACCAGCTGTATGACCCTAGACAAGCCAATTAAAATTGCACAGTTAAATCCTGTCAATTCTGTCTTTCCTAGTTCTCCCTTTTTATTGCCTCCACCTCTAGTCTAAATTCTCATCTCATATCTGGCCTGAATTATGGCACTAGCTTTCTAAACATTCTTTCTCTGTCTCTAGTCCTTTCTAGTCTGAATCATCCTGTGCAAGTTGCCAGGTTAATTTTCCTAATGCACAGCTCTGAATAGGGTGTTCCCTGTTCAGAAACCTTTCAGTGGCTTCCCATTGTCTGAAGGATAAAATCTAGACTCTTCAGCCTGTCTTTCCAAGCTCTCCACTGTCTGGCTCTCCTCTTATAGTTTTAACTACTTCTTTATGGATCTGCTCTACCTTAAGCTTTTCACATTCCTTGAATATTTCCCTCAATTTCCCTCATTACTGTCTTTCTGTAAACCTGAAATATCCTTTCTGGCCCTAGCTTTCACCTGTCAAAACCCTTTGCTTGTCTAGGATTAGCTCAGGCATTATATTCTCCTTGCAATATTTCCTGATTCTTCTCTTTGACCTGCCCTTCTCTACCCCTAATAATTATAACTAGGTTCCAATTAGTGTAAATTTTGAATCTTAATGAAGCTTGTGAAATGATCACATTATTCAAATTTGTACTGCATATTTTCATTGGGCTGGAAACATTTACCACATTATATCCATGTACAGCTTTGAATAGTGCAATTCAAATACTTGTAACCACTTAATGAGATTCATTATTCCATTAATTGGAGCCTAGTTGAATTAGAATAATAGTTGGCATTTATATAACTTGTTTATTTAAAATTTTTTTTCATTTATATAACTCTTTTTAAAGATATTTCTTCATCTACTAGCCTTGTGAAGTAGTTAAAGGAAGCATTATTAAATTCACTTTAAAACAAATGAGATTATGTGAAGTTAAGAGACTTGTCCAAAGTCACACAGTAAATGCAGAAGTCATTTAGCATACAGGTCTACTTACATCAAATCCTATCTCATACTTATTTTACTATTTTATGTTCTTTGGGGTCATTTAGACATAGACATAGAATTTCAATAACGTAAGGAACTCCTGATTTCAAAACTTCTTCCAGCAATGTAGATCAACAACTTGTCAGTAATTTATACCTGGGAAGTGCTGGAAAGTTACCAGTTTGCCCTTGGTTACATAGTATGTGCCTGAAGCTGGATTTGAACTTGCGGCTTCCTGACTCCAAAACTGACTATTCAATACTCCAAGTACTTTGTACATCTTTTATGTACTTATCATGAGAGCAGTTTTTGTCAAGTGGTAGAGACCAAAGCCAGATTCCTGGCAGTTGAAGAGTGAGTGAGTGGGTGGTGAGTAGTGAGTAAGCAGGCAGGTAGTGAGTGAGCAGAATAGTGTAAATGACTCTTTAAGAAGCTTGGCCAACAAAAGGGAGGAGAAGGAAATGGGGTGAGAGTAATAGAGTAATAAAGGATGTAGGGTTCCCCCCCCAATGGGAATGAGTTAAGTATGTTTATAAGCAGGAAGGAAAGAGTCAATGGAGAGGGAAGGATTGAAGATGCAGAAGAAAAAGGAACTAGTTGAATGAAGTTAGCTCCTAGCAGAGAGGGAAAAAGTGGATGGGATGAATAATTAACCTTGAGAGCAGAAGTTAGGAGAAAAGGTCACAGGATAACGTTGGAATTTCAGAAGTCAACTTTACAGATGAGGAAACTGAGGCCCACAGAGATTTAGTGACCTGCCCAAGATCTTTCCACCACACCAGTCTGGGTGAAGCTATGGAGAAATTTTGAGGGGGAGGAGATAACCTTGAAAGAGTAGGTGGGGCAGAGTGGGTGGAGTGGTAGACTAAAGAATGATTTAGAATCATTTCTGTGTAGCATTGTTCAATGGAGATGAATAAAAAAGGTTGTCCTGAAGTTGTGACTTACATGCCTGCAATACAGGTGCATTACATCTATGGGTGTCTGTTTGTCCATGAACAATATGTTTGTATTTATAGGTGTCTGGAATTTTTCTAAAGAATCTTTGAGATATGGTTTTGTGTTATAAACCTAGATCAGAATTTTCTGTACCTCTACCCTCTTATAGATATATGCATATATATTATACAATATGTACATATAGATATGTATAGTTTGATATCTTTGTTTTTACATCACCTTCATTTCTCAATCTATCTATCCTTCCTCTATCCCTCCCCTCACTCTCCACTTTCAGAGAGTCACCCCTTATAACAAACAAAAAATTAACTAACCAACAAATTAACTGAGTTTGTGATGTGATGTTCTATATCCATAATCCCCTACTTCTGTCAAGGAGGGAGGAAGAACATGTTTCAAGCTCATCTTCGATGCTAGACTTGGTTCATTATAATTATAATGTTCAGTGTTCCTTTTTTCTTCCTATTTATATTATTGTATCGTTACATTTAGTTTCGCTGGTTCTGTTGGCTGCATCTTGTGTCGGTTCACATCAGTCTTCCCATGGTTCTCTTCATTTCTTACAGCACTGTAACATTGTTACATTCATGTGCTGCAGTTTGTTTAGCTGCTCCATGGTTGATGGGCATCTACTTTGTTTCCAGTTCTTTGCTACTACAGAAAGTGCTGCTATAAATATTTTTGGTGTGTATGGAGCCTTTCTCTCCAGTGTTGACTTCCTTGGGGTGTTTATGTCTAGCAATGACTCACCCCACTTCTTTTAACAGCAGCTGGGGAATCTCAGCAGTGTGGGTTAGTGAAAAGAACATGGGATTTAACTGCAGATCCAGGTACCTACTAGTTGGGTGACCTTGGGCTAGTTCATTAGTAGAATGTATTCATTTATTGTCATATCTTTTGTACTTAGCACAGTGCTAGACAGTTTGATAAATGTTTTTATTACATTTTAGTTAACCTCATTGAATCCTAAATTTCCTAAATCCTAAAATTCCTGAAAATTCCTACAACACCTATTTTACAAGACTGATGTGAGGAAAATGCCATAAAGGTATATGAGTTGCTCTTACTCTGGACTGATGACTGAGGAGGGAGAGTGTGAGTAGCCTCAAGGACCAAAGCTTCCACATACTTCAGCACTTAGTTTTATAGACAAGGAAATGAAAATTCTACTGTTTCTCTTCCAGGCTGGACCAGTGAGCCCAGTCCCTCTTCTTCTGAGCCTCAATTTCCCTGTGAGTGACTTGAGGGAGAAGGGCAGGGGATGTTTCTTTCTCTCTCCCCCAGCTCTTTCTGCCTGTTCTCTACCCAGCCCCCTCCAGCTGGCCTGAGAAATCGGAGCACCTGGGCTGCCCTGGCCACACCTCGATGTTTAATTCAGCACCTGCCCTGCTGCCTCTGAATTAGCTGAGGCCACTGTTGCTTGCTTGGGGAGCTAGGGGGTGGGAAGGGGGAGGCCTTGCCCCCCCTTCCCCGGGGGGCTCTTTAAGGTCCGGGATGACATCCTGAACTCTTATTGCTCCGAGCTAAAGGCTGCCTCCCTTGAAATGACATCCCTCAGCCTCTGAGTCCTCTAGGTCTCCTTTCCCCTGACCACCATCTCGTCCGTCCATCTGTCTAGAGAAGCCACGCATAATGAGGAAGGTAAATCTGATGATCTGATGGATAAGACTTTCATAATATGTTGCTCTAGTTATGATTTTTGGATCCTCCATTGTTTTGGATAAGCTGAGCCCTAGATCCCCTTCTGGGACTTGATAGACTAGGGTCTGGGCAAGTCAGAGGCTGATGTTGATTCTGGTGGCGGGGACAGCTGAGAGAGGTCAGGGCTGGAGGCTGGGGGGACTCAGAGGGTCCTGCTGCTGGGGGCACGCTGTGCTTGGGGTTTCTTCTCCACATTTTTCTGAATCTAGGCTTGTGGTACTGGAGAGCTCTCTGCGTGTATGTGTGTGGGGAAAGCTGAGCAGCTTAAGTCAGCTGGGGGAGGCTCAGGCTGCAGTTGGAATGTTAAGAAAAAACAACCAAAGGGTTCATGCCAGGATCCCAGAAACACACATGAACACAGACAGACGTGGATCTACTTCCACATATCCATGTCGATCATGGGTCTGTAGAATGTCAGAGGCACAGATCTTCTGGAGCAACTCCCTCATTTTAAACATGGCAAAAAGGAGGCTCTGAGAGGGGAGAGGGCAGGGAATGAAGATTGTTTCTACCACTTTGTGACACTGCACACAGAAAAACATAGAGTTCTCCATTACCCACGTGAATGTGGACAGATGGACAAATGCTTAGAACTGATATATATCTTATTAAGAGCCAGTATGTGGGGATAAGGCAGGGAACTGGGGGGTGGGGGACTTTGCTGAAGTTGGGAGAGAGCTGAACAGAGGAAAGGTTACGAAATCATGAGTTCAAGAGGCATCCTTCCCTCCTCTCGCCCCAGCCTGTGACCCTGCATTCCTTAGCATAATTGTCCTGGTGTGTATGCACATGGAAGCACCCAGGTGCTGACAGCTGGAGGGGAGACCATGCTGGCAACCTGCCAGTCTTTCCTGGGTACCAGATGATATGAGGCGGGGCGTGGGACTAGGGCAGAAAGGGAGGTGAGATCCTCATTTACCTTTTAAAGGGAGGAAGGCCTGGGCAAAGGAAGTGTTGGCTGTTTGACCTCCACTGGGTGTGTGGAGTATGGTGGGACCTGCATGATAGTCTTCAGGCCTCCTGGGGCCCAGCTGTTGTTCTCAGCCATTCAGAAGTGGGATGGAGACAGACGCCTATTCCTTGGGAAAGCCTGATTCTGAGAAGTCCCAGAGATCTGGGCCATGGCTGTAGTTAGAGAGCTTCAGAGGCCGTAGCTCGGAGCTACAGAAGACCTGGAGGGATGTGGGTCTGAGCAGTGGGAGAAGGTATGGGACCTGGAGAGGCGGTGGGTCTGACCTGCATCTAAGGCTGTGCTCACAGTTTCCCTATCTGTCTGCCATCTTTTCTCAGGATGTGCCTGGAACTCCCCGGGAGCTGCGCCCACGTCTCTGTCACCTCCACAAAGGTCCCAATGGCTATGGCTTCAATCTGCATAGTGAAAAGTCCCGGCCCGGGCAGTACATTCGTGCTGTGGATGTGGGGTCACCTGCTGCCCACTCCGGCCTTCGGGCCCAGGACCGGCTAATCGAGGTGAGCTCCCTGCTAGATGGTGCTCATACCTGTGCATCCAGAACCAGGGATGTTCCTGTGTGTGAGTGCACACACTTGCAGGGGCCCATACTCTGTGTCTGCCTGTGGAGCTGGGGGAGGGGGAGCCTGACCTGCTGTGTTAGGAACCTGAGCTGTGTGGCATTAGTCATAGCCTTGGCTGTGTTGGTGGCTCTGATAAATATTTGATGCAAAACCTGGTGCTGGAGGTGGGGGAGGAAACAGGGATGGGATAAATAGGGTCTCAGGGAAGGTAGGATAGGTGGAGCAGGCCTTTGCCCTGACTCCTCTCACTTGATATCTGTCTCCTAATTCTCAGGCCCTCCCCTGGCCTTTGTCTCAGGGCAAGGAGCTAGGACTCTGTACCCCTGACTGCGGCACTGCAGATGCCTGACCCGTTTAAGGGCCTGCTTTCTTTTTCACTCTTGTCCCCGGTCCCACAGGTAAATGGCCGAAATGTGGAGGGACTTCGTCATGCCGAAGTTGTGTCTAGCATCAAGGCCCACGAAGATGAAGCACGGCTGCTTGTGGTTGACCCTGAGACTGATGCCTACTTCAAGAGACTACGGGTAGTGCCTACTGAAGAACATGTTACAGGTATGCATGGGGAAGGGCGGTGCAGAAGGACCCCTAGCCCGTAATCATCTCTTGTGGGGACCATCCATCCTATTGGGGTAAACTTGGCACTGTCTATTCTAAGAGCATCCAACCTTCATCCCATCTGCTCTGGGGATACTTAGTTCCATCCATTCTATGTGCCCTCAATCCCGGTCTCATCTTCCCTGGAGGATTCTTGCTTTGGCCACTTTATGGACCTTTTCCATCTTGAGAACTCTCATTCATATCCCTTTCTGTCTTAGGGACTTGTGTGATTTGGGGAATGGTTCTCCATAGGTGAGATTATGGTGGTTTGGATTGGGATCATGTTCTGAGCCTAACCCCATTTCATTGATAGGTTCTGTTTGGTCTCTGCAGGTCCACTACCTTCCTTGATTACCAATGGGATGAGCCCACCCCAGGTGAGCAGTCAAATGACCAAAGATCCAGGAGAAATGCATGTGGTAAAGGGAGAAGGGAAGGAGATGAATGCTCTGTCTAAGACACTGGGCACTTGGGCATCATAGCTTTTTAGAGCTTTAGCCCCACCGGAACCTGCAGTGGGTATATGCCATGGGACAAGGGATGAGAAGCTGGAGTCCACCTGATCCTTGCTGCAGCCCATGTTTCCCTTGGAAGGCTTTGTTTTTCCTCCCTGTGGAAGGGAGTTAACTATCTCTAGAATTATCTCCTGGTGGGGCTTGTATGAGGGTGATTGCAAGAGTGATTAATCTCCTGATCCCACAGATCAATGGTGGTTCGACCTGCTCATCTCGGAGTGATCTGCAGAATGTGGACAAGGACACAGAGGTAACTGACCGGCTGATCCCCTAGGAATCACCACAGCCTCTTCTGTTTCCTGCTTCTCTTTCTAAACAGTCTCTTTCCCCAAGCTACCCTGTTTCTCTTTCAGTCCTCCTTCTCTTCATCCATCTTCATCCCTCTGTCTGTCCCACTTCTGTTCTTTGTACTCCTGCTTTGACTACTGGACACTGAGCCAGAGGTATGGCCTTGGGCCAACGGCCTCACCCATGAGAACCGCTGGCTAAAATCCCTTAGACTGACACCTAGATATCTTAAAAAGAGTAAAAGGGGATGAAGGGAAGGTTGAAGAGCTGTTTAACAAGGAGGAGGACTATCTCATTATGTAGAAAATTCTTCAATCTGGATGACTGGCAGAGAAGTTCTAGAAGGCACACTTAGGTGACTTTTAAAGTTCTTTTCGATTATGAGGATCTCTGATTATTTTTGGCAACTTCACATGATCCATAAGCTGTTATGATAAAGAGTTAAAAGACTCAGATGAATGAATAAATAAAAAAGCATTTATTAAGTGTGTACTGGATATAAAGCACTGTGTGAACTTGGGCACACGAAGAGAAAGGCAAGATAGTCCCTACTCTCAAGAGGCTCATATTTTAGTAAAGGGAGATAGCAGAAATAGGAGGGTTCAGTGGCTGCTCAGAAGGCAAGGCTGCGAAGTTATTAGGGGAGCATAAGGCAAATGGCGATGCATCTTTTGGAGTGTTATTTCTGTTGATAAAATTATATCTGTTTGGGATGTTGAATCATCAAATGGTAGGAGATAATCTATAGACTGATTCATTCATTTCTGGGAAATGGGGATCTGATTGTATATTGAGTCCTCTGCTGTTAGCAAGATGACTTCCAGAGAGATGAGCTGGTTGCCTGCCTCCTGCAGAGCTCCTGTTCATATGCTGCTCCTGTTGTGTGTGGCCCATCATGCCAGGGGAAGGTTCAGCTCTTTGCTGGGACCATTGTGAGCCCACCTGAGTATGCACTACTCCAGGAAAGGTGCAGGACCCAGAGGGACATCTGTGGAATGACTAACTTCTGCATGGGTGCACATCCCCAGCAGCCTATTTCTCCACAGTCTCCCTTTTTTCTCTTAAGACCAAACAGCAGAGATGGGGGTTGATGCTCTTGGGAGAATGTAGGGGTTTTGTCTCTGTGCCTTCTCAGACTTGTGTCTGCCCCACAGGACAACGAAGTGGCCAAGAGAGACCCATTCCAGGAGAGCGGGCTGCACCTAAGCCCCACTGCGGCAGAAGCCAAGGAGAAGGCCCGGGCAAAGCGCGTCAATAAGAGGGCACCGCAGATGGACTGGAACAAGAAGCGAGAGATTTTTAGCAATTTCTGAACCCGTTCCTTCCCCATCCCCCACAGCCAGTGGCTCCTCCTGCTTCTCCCTGAAGGAAGGGAACTAGGAACTCCCTGCCAGGAGTCACAGGCTTTGTGCTCAGCTGCCCCCACCCCTTCCTGAGGCCAGAGCTCCGGAGTATCTCCAACCTGTGTCCGAGGAGCTTCTGGCTGAGGTTGGGGGGGGGCGGGGGACAACTTCCTTTTGGTCCCTGCTCCGTTCCCCTCCCCAAGCCCTACTGTCTGCCTGCACCCTTGCTGCTGGAAGAGCCAGTCCCTCCTCACTCCCCTCTCCTCCCTGGAGCCTCAGTGAGACAGAACCTGAGAATGGGCCATTAGCTCCAGGAGTCAAACCTGACCCTAGGAACTAGACCTTTGCTGAAACTCCTGGTGTTTGCTCTTGTCAGTCTGGGGACTTATGCCCTGAGAGGAGGGCAGGAGAGAGAGAAAGACTGAGAGAAATACAGAGAGCCAGAAAGAAACAAAGAAAGATAGAGGCACAGTAGAAAGAGACCCTTTATTGTTGTTTTTTTATTGGCTAGTGGATTTAAGGGAATTTTTGTGTTACACATGTTTTCATTTACTGCCAGGAATCTCCCCTCCCCCACAGGGACTTTGACATACATTCTCTCTCTGTCTGTCTTACTCTCTCTTTGTCTCTTTCTCTGTCTCTGTGTCTGTCTGTCTCTCAGGCAGCAAAACAAATCTCTGCAATCCTTTTCTTCCCTCTTTCCTCCTCCATTCCTTTCCTGTTAAAGTCAAAGGAACCAGGGGGATCAAGGCCAGAATTGGCAACTGATGAGCCCTGTGCATGGGTTGGAGGGAAGGAAGCTCATGAGGGGCAGCAAGTCAAGTTTGCCCAGCTTGGGGTCTCTCAGGAGGTTGCTCCATGTGGAGATGCTGGAAATAGCTCATGGGACCATCATGGGCCCCTGGAGGCAAGTAGGGGCCCAGAACTAAGGGGTCCCATGCTCCTTGTCACCTAGGTCTGGATCTTTTCTGAGCTTTGCTGCCTTTGCTCCATGTGGACCCAGAAGCTGGGTCAAATCCTCGTCACTGGTGGGACACAGATCTACCCTGCTCTGCATGAGCCTCATTGGGCAGTTGGCTGCTGCACCTATAGGCCCTTCTAGCACCTGTTCTTGGAAGGGCTGAGCTGATGACCAAGGCACCTACAGCTTCTGCATCTCCTGCCCTGCTTTTCAGACTGACACCTTCAATGCTCGAGCCTCCTTGGCAATTGCCATCCCTACCTTGGACAGCCTCTTGCCTTGGAGCCTGGAAGGCAAGTAAACTAGACCTTTGAGGAGTTTTAAAAAATTCACTAGTCTTTCCAGTGGCTGATTGACTTCTATAGAAGATGGATGTTTGGGCTGGGGATGTCTGCCTCATCAATTGTTAAAATGCCTTTGGGGGTCTTCCCAAAGCCACTGCCAACTAGAAGCCTCCTAGTCTGAAGCCACCCGGGATAATTTGTGGAAAAAGACCTGGCCGGGAGGAAGATGGTGGCCAGGGGCTCTGCTGGGGAAAGGTCTCTGTATACTGTTTTTTAAATGTTGTGAAAGGTGCCTTAGGATTGTATGGGATGTCCCAGCCCATTCTGGGAGGACTGAGTTCTGGAGGTGGGTGGGGAGGGGAAGGGTCTTAGGAAAGTGCTCAGGGATGGGGTGGGTGGGTAAGGGGGAACAAGTCAAATTTGCTTTAGCAAAGTTTGCTCTGTTTTGTGTGTGTTGGGGTGAAGGAATGAATTTGGAATAAAGGTAGAATGAGGGATTATCATGATAAGGTTGGGTCAGGAGTCTGCAATTCATAGCAGTAATTAGGGTCCCAGATCTTATGGAGAGTTTGTTTTTTTGGGTTTCATACCCAATTGTTCCCTGAGGAAAAGGGCCAATCACTGACTGGAGAATGTTCTCCTGGTTGTTTGGTACTCCTGGAAGAGAACCAATGGATGGAGTGATTCTGCAAAAAAACCCAGTTTAACTCACTGTCATACTGGGGTATTGGCTGCCTCCAGGTGCAGGGTCTGAACCTCCCTGAAGACAGGATTTTCCTTCCATGTAAAAAGGAAGATACAGAGTAGACTGTCTTCTGTGTAAGGGCCAAATATGATGAGCACATCCATACCCATAGACTTCAGGAGAGGGTTTATGGTGGCAGTTACAGCGGGGAAGGCAGGACCAAGGTTACTACTCAGCTGAAATCAGGTATGCACGATTGCAAATGCAAAATTAAGCTGCCGATTACTAGGGCACCCTAGATCACCTAGCATCTCTCTCTTTCTTGTAGTGTGATAGTACAATAACTCTTCTTTCCCCTCCCTCCACTTACTTTGAAAACCAATGCAAGTATAAGCTGTTGACATTGTAAGCTGTAATGTGCACTGTTAACATCAATAATAAACTTGGAATTGCCATGTACAGTACAGATAGGCTGCTAAGCTGGAAGCAAGGCTTGTTTTGTTTTTGTGCAACTCAGACCACATCCACCTGGGGTGAGGGCCAGACTTCCAGCAGCTCCCGTTGGGTATTCTCCCATTTTGGAGGAGGGGAGAAAGGCCCTGGGCTCACCAAGCACTGTGGCTTGGAGTTCTGAGACAAAGCTACCCGGAAGCGGGGGAGGGCAGTTCTGGCCTTCAGTGGCACCTCAGTCCCAACAAGTGCGGCCAGCTAGGCCTGCTGGCCTCTCTCTTTCTCTCTCTTAACCAGCCATGGTGTTGAACTCCAGACAAAAGAAGTAGGTAAATGTCTTAACTCCTGAGGCTGGGGTCCAAGGACTACAAGGGTTCTCCCAGGAACCCTTTGACCTTATGATATGGTAGAAAGTATTTGGGAGTCGGAAGATCTGGGTCCAAAACCAGGATCTGCTACTTAGGACCTCTTGGACCTTGGAAAAATTTACTTCTCAGGGATTCAATTTGCTCATCTGTAAAATAAAAGGATTGCACTAGACAATTAAGGTCCTGCCCAGTTTTAGCAGTATCTGTTTTAACTTCTGGGGGTGGGGAGGTAATGGCTCTTGGAAGCTGGGAGAAAGCATTTCAGCTGGTCAGGGTGGGGTTTGGTCCAGGCAGCTGGAGGGAAACATAACATGAGGTTTGCTTCCGGCCCCTTAGACCATGCTGCTGGGGGTCCCATGGGGATCTGTCCAAATAGCCTTCCCAGAAGCTAGCCTTAGCCCTATTTCCCAACTTTCTCACTTGCTCTGTGAACATAGAAATCATCAAAGACCCTTCCCAGAAATCACCAACTCACATATCCTCACTGGGGTACAGAGGGAGTGAATGAGATGCTAATGCCCCTAAAACCAAAACTTGGCCTCCATTCCAGCTGAGGGTTTCTGAGATCGCCTCTGTTCTCAGCCAGCAGCTTCCAGCTGATCTCTCTCCCTGGCTCAGCCCCAGTTCCTGGCCCCCTCGTGGAATGAAGTAAACCATATTTCCAATCACAAAAGAACAAACTTTATTAAACAGTCCCAATGTGGGTACAAGTTATTGGCACTTGGTGGCGATTCCAACACCGGCTACCTACCCATGCAAACCCCTGTACCCCCACACTAAAGTTGCAGTCTTCTTAAGGATTCTGGGCTGCTGGGCATAAACCTCGGTTGAGGCAGTCACCACAACGAGGGCTTACTGGCAGGCAGGTCTGCTGGCCAAAGCCCACCAGCAGCCAGTTAATCTCCTTCCATAGCTGCCTAGAAGGGAAGAGAGTAACAGATTCTGTGAGCAGCATGTGGGCCAGCTGAGTTTGAGATTAGAGAGAGCCCTGCCTGTTCCCCCCCACCCATACATCCTTCCCCAGCAGATGGTCCAGTCTGGCCTCCTTCAGGCTAGTCCTACTCTGTCCAATGGGGGCAGGGGAGACCAAGGTCTTTGAAGTATACTCATATCCATCACTGAGTTTGAAGGTTGAGTGCTACAGTGCCGCAGCACTCAACTGGAGAACTCAGAATTGGTCTGGCTTCTCCAAGGGGCGTCTAGGCCAGCTCCAGTCTCTACAAACCTCGGCAGCCAGTCCTCCAGGGCAGCTCTGGTTTCCTCAGGGTACTTGGTCTCCTTCTTGGTCCACTTCAATCTGTTGGCGATCCTATGTACATGTGTGTCCACTGCTATAGGGGACAGACACAGAGTGGGGTTAACTAAGCTCATGGAGAGATTTCTCTCTGTACTAGGCCCAGAACATTTCCAGGGCTAGATTCCCCTCACCAGAGATACAGAGCCACAAGGGAAGATTGTGGAGTGTCCATTATCATCTTAGTAATGCTGAAAGTCCTTCACTTTAAACACTGAGGACTCTTTACAGTAAAAAGCACTTATGCATCCATTATCTTACCTGATTCTCAGGACAATCCTGTGAGAAAAGCTAGGCAGGGATTTTATAGATGGGGAGACTAAGCCCAGCAAAGTGGGGTGACTTGCTGAAATTTACACAGTAAGTCAATGGCAGTGATATTTTTTTTTTAAAAAGATTTTTAGTGTTATCTTTTGCTTTTGTATCACCTCCATTTCCCTACATGTCTCTCCTTGCCCCTTTCCAGAGAACCCTCACTCATGTCAAAGAATGTAAAAAATGAAAGAAAAAAAAAAAAGTTCAGTAAAACCAATCAATGCATTGAAAAAGATCTGATGTGATACACAATGTTCTATATCCATGGGCTGTCTCCCCTCTCTCCTCCTCCCCCCACCTTTGCAGAGGAGCAGGGGGAGAGGGAAGGAACAGGCTTTCTCCTAGTTGCATAACTGAGAATACAATTTAGGTCTTCCGACTCCAGGGCCTAGGATTTTTCCAAAGGGTCATACTGATTCATATCTTCATTCAAAAGCTTAACTAGGATCTGGTTCATATATCTGAGATTTCTCTTAAGAGTCTCTGGGGTGATAGGGTTGGAGACAGAGGAAACACTGAGATAAAAATCCATCTGAATCAAGACTTTTCTAGGTGGAACATGCCTTGTCTTTTTCTATCAACAGATAGAGATGTTTGAAATGAAGGGGAGATCACGAAGAAACATGAGGTCAGAATATTATCCCTCTGGAGAGCTTGGCCAACCTAGCAGGGATAATTGCCCCTACTGTCCCATCCAGTTCCCACTGCACTCAAGGGCAGCCACCCAGAGTAGCCTAATGAAATGAAGTCCCAATAGTCACTGCTTAGGGACTTTTAATTGAATGGATCCGGCTCAGAGCTATTTACTTTGCCTGCAATGTTCAGTGTTGCTGAATTGCTAAACCAATATGAATTATTTACCCCCAGAAAGCTGGGAGCAAACCACAGCACACAGCCCAGAGTCTCTGTTGAATCAATATTGTGCTCCAGCAGATTCCAAGTCTCTCTCTAAGGCTGATGTATTTCAGCCTCTACTTCCAAGCCACCCTCTCTCCCCACAATATGCCTTAATTCTTGATATGTTCACACCAAGCCTCAGAGAATGAGGAAGACCTGAGTATCACTTATGGCAAATGATGATCCTCCTTGAAATAATGCTGTGAACCCTCAATTTCTCTTTTCCAAGGTGCTTCAGATCTCAGCTCCCATAACTTTTTCTCATTTCCCATCTTTCTTGTGGGAATCTTGTTAATCACATCCAGGTTTCTCCTCTAAAACCTCTTCCTTACTACCTCACCGGCTGAGAAAGCTGTAGACAGTAAGCTAGGAAGAGCCAGGCCAGGATGAGCAGTTCAGGGGAGGTGACCCCAGGGATCCCTTCTGGATACAGAACTCCTCTTCACTTCCTGTGCAGGACTGTCAGGCTGCTAGAATCAGCTTTCTTACCCTTTCCTCCCCCACTCTCTGGGCAGTTTACTTTTTTCCATGAAGAAACAATATGTGGATGGCTCTGGGGTCCATCTGGAGCAAAAAGCTGTGTCAGCAGCAGCTCTCAGTCTGAGCGGAGGCTTCCAAAGTCCCCACGCTGCTCAGATGGGTATTCCAATCCAAGGAATTCCAAACCAATGCTCAGGGTATCTGGTCCTGTTGCTGCCGAAGAACAACTCATCACTTTGTGCCTCTCTTGGGTGATGGGGAGGGAGGAAGGGAGCTGATCTGGCCTTGCAGTCAGTTTCCAGGCTTCCAAGAACCCTCAGTGCCTGTCTACCCACCCTCCTGATCAGGGAAGCAGCAGCTATCCCTGCAGCAGGGAATGAGATCATCTCCCCGACCGAGGTTTGGCTTTGCCAACAGAGCTGTCACTAAGCAAGAAGGTCACAAGGAGAGCCAAGCAGGGCTCAGTTTCTACCTGGGCCAAGATAGAACTTTAACTCCTTCCTCACTGAGCTGCTGCAGCCCCTACACGGGTAGGTGTCCCTCCTCAGCAGCAGGGATTTGTTCTGGACAAACTGCTGGGAAGCAGAGGGAAAGTGACCCGGCTCCCCCGTCCCATGGGCTTGAAGAAGGCAGAAGCGCATTCACACCTAGAGGACAAACCTTCCCTTCTTCCTGCCCACTCTGCTTAAGCTTATTCAGTCTAGAGCTCTTCAGTTCATCCTTTTCCCTATCCTCTCACTCTAGGCAGCACTCCCACGGAGCCCCTCTGGCCTCAACTCATCTGTTTTCCCAACACAGCTTAGCTCCAGACAGTGCTGTAACCTGAATTGCACCCTGGGCAGGGCCATGTGTTGAAATCTGGGACATTCCTTCTTCTTTGTGATAAGCCAGTCTGCAGAGCTTGCCAAAGACAAAACTGCTTCCCTTCCCTCCCACCCCAATCTTCTCCTGCCTCTGTTCAACCCCAAAATGTAGCTCTGCCTATTTTTAACCTAAATGGTTAAAACCAGACTTGCTATCTGAACAACAGGATAGGTACAAGCTCTCCCCTCTCAGCTTCTTTCAATCTGTGACAACAAATAATTGTGGGGTGCCTACTATGGCAGTCCTGGGTATTTCCTACTATACCATGCTGTGGAGGCAGCCTGGTACCGGGTTCAAATCCCATTTGACACTACCTCTGTGCCCTTGGACAAATCACAACATCCCTGGCACTAGGTTTCCTCATCTGAAAACTGAAGGGGCTGGGAGGACAGTGAAATGAGGGTGGTGCTAAGTCTTGAAGACTTCGTCTACTTCGAGATCTAGAAGCCTGAAACCTTTGGCCTCAATATGGAACAGAGTTTTGCATCTGTTGGAGGACTTCAGGTCTAGCCCTGGCTCTCCCACTGGTTTACTGTGGGACCTTGGTCAAGTCCCATCATTTTCCTCTACCTAAGACTGAAATAGATGGCTTCCTTTGAGCTCTAGAGTGCAGCATCCTTTCCCTTCTCCTTCAATCTCTTCTAAATCACAATAAAATAGAACGGACAGAGTGCTCAACCTATAGTCCGGTGTTATATATTAAGTGTGTCATCCTGGTAAAGTCATTTAATCTCTAGAACTCAGTCTCTCCATCAGTAAAATGGGGATAATAGCATCTACCTCACAGGGTTGTTGTGAGGCTCAAATGAGAGAACATATGTAAAAAAGAACCATATAAGAAATTATTTACATAGCATTTTAAGTACAGTATTCTTATGTCCATTTTACAGAGCAGGAAACAGGTTGAGAAGAGATCTGCCCATGGTCATGGAAATATAGGAACAGGGACTCAGATCCAGGTCTCTTCCCCTTACCAGACTAGTATAGTGGCCACTTTGCTGGTTTAATTAGATCAGACTTGGTATAAGAAAGTGAAGGTATCTTTAAAATAATTAAAATAATGCTGTGAACCCTCAATTTCTCTTTTCCAAGGTGCTTCAGATCTCAGCTCCCATAACTTTTTTTCATTTCCCATCTTTCTTGTGGGAATCTTGTTAATCACATCCAGGTTTCTCCTCTAAAACCTCATCCTTACTACCTCACGGGGTGACCTAGTCATAGGATCACAGATTTAGAGCAGAAAAAGCCATTACAGGTCATTCTGTGCAAACTCTTCCCGAGAGATTAAGTGACTGAATTGCCTGAAGCACACAGGCAGCAGGTGTCAGACAGAGGGAGGCCTCTTACTTGGGTTCTTTGACATCAAATTTCACAGCAGTCATTGCTCCTCCCTCAATTTATTCTTTACCCAGCTGCCAAAGCAATCTTCCTAATGCACAGTTCTGATCCAGTTCCAACCCAAGTTCAAACACCTTCAGTGCTGGCCCACTGCTGACCAGACAAGATGGAAAACTTTGATCTTGGCATTCAAGGCTTGCCTGCCACCATCTGGATCCAATGGACCTTACCAGGCCTAACTGCATATCACGCTTCCTATTGAATAGCTAAATCTGACTACGTCTGTTGACACTATTTAAAGGTTGGAAATACTTAGTCCAAGACCCTCATTTCACAGATAAGCTGAGGTCTGAAAAAGGAAGGCATGGCCAGTGAGACATAATGTAACCAGCAGAGCAGGTTAGCCCCAAAGCCCCTTCAGCTTTGCAGGCTGCCTCTGACTCCCACTTTCCTGCTCCCTGTGGGTTGGTCTCCCCACAATCTCCCTTCCCTCCATGTCCCCCCCAGGGGGGGCCCTGCCACCCGCTTGGGCCCCTCCTATGAATTTGCCATAGTCAGTCTAAGGTCATAGTTATTTACATAGCTGCTCTTCCCCCCTTGCTGAAGCTCGCAGGCAGGGACCAGGTTTGGGTTCTTCTGGGGCTCTGGCATTGCTTCCATGGCTGTTTTCTGCGTGTTGGCTGAACTGATTTCCTTTGTTTCTCCTTTCTAGGAGTTGTTTTTAGGGAATCTATACTCTCCCTGGCAAGGGAAGACCCTCGGATAGCTCTGAGGCTGGGGCTGGGGAGGGGAGGCTAAGGCAAAGCCACGGGACCGGGCGCCCCCTGCTGGACCGGCCTTGCCCAAAGAGCCAGCCCCTAATGAAGCCCGTGGTCCTTACCCAGCTAAGAACCAGAAGGCTTCCCAGGACTTAGGACTGGAAGTCGTCTAAGAGTTCATTCTGTCCAGCCTTCTGAGGCCCAGGGAGAAGTGATTTCACAGGAGTCACATGGGGAATTAAGGGGAAAAACTGGAACTTGAACCCGGTTCCTCAAATCCATGGCTCTTCCTAATGCCTTATACCATACTGCCAACTAAAGAGCACAGGGCCTGAGGTAAGGAAGAAATGAGTTCAAATCCAGCCTCAGAAACTCCTTAGCAGGGTGCCTCAGTTTCTTCATCTGTAAAATTGGGATGATGATAATAGCATTTGCTTCCCAGGATTGTTGTGAAGATAAAACTAGATAATATTTGTATGGTGCTTTACAAACACTAAAGTACTATAAGACGCTATTAGTTAGCTCAGGAAAGAATTGCTATAGACAGCTGAACTAGCTTCAGTGTGGAAAAGAGGCTGGCCGGGGACAGTTTGAGAATTGAGTATGTGGATGCTACAAAGGGAAAAATATAGGCAATGAAAGTCTAGAGTCTCTGAAAACAAAATGAGATGTAACACACCCCCCTCCCATGACTGGCTCTGATTCAGGAGAGCCATCCTCTAATAAATTTCTCTGGAACCCGATGGGCACTATAACCAGGAAATGTGCTTGTCAAATGACCTAGGCAAACCAAGGAGTTGAAACTGTCCCCTCACGCTGTGAACAAGATTTCCCATGCTTGCTAGATTGAGAGGCTGGAACATACCTCAAATCCTGGCTTTCCCAAAGTGCTGGCAAATGAACCCCTTCTATCACCTAAGGAACTGATCAGGCCTATCATCCTTGGAAGATGTGAGGTGACAGCCAGCTCTTGCCCCTCCAAGGCAGAGTGGATGAATTTCACACTGAAAGATGGGCTCAGAAGGGTCAGGATGCCCACATTTGTGGCCCTATGTATGTTTGGGGAAGTGACGCAGGGGGTGGGGGTGGTGGAGATGTAGGCATCTAGATAAACTTGTCTGTTAAACTCAGTTTTCAAATGCATTCAATCTCATTCCTATTCCTCCAGGGTCTAATGATGTAGTCTCAGTCTGGAGAATTCATACACTAGCTTGGGGATCAATTATCTTGCTTTTTTTGCTCTGGGAAACCACTGGGAAGATGATCTGATCTTGTTTGAGAGCTTCACAGCTGTCACCTGGGGCTTGGAAAGACATAGCCCCCCAATATTTCAGTGCCAGCCAGTACCAGCCTGTGGCAACTGAATCACCAAGTCCTTGAACAAAACTAGGAGAATGACATTTAAACACTCATTTCCTGTGTTACCTCTGTCTCTAAATGGCCCTTTCAAAATCTCATTAACAAAGCTCCCATCCGTCTATTAATTCCATACCCTTTTTCAAGCAGCCAATTCTTAGTGAGACAGACCCCTGGCAGAGAGGACCTGAGGATAGTGTCAGAGAGAAGCCTTGAGGGCCTGCTGAAAAGCCCAAGTTGTGGTATGGAGCATCATCCTACCGGAAACACTGGCCAGGAGAGAAAGAACTGACTAATCCCAGACCCTACCTATTTCTCTTACTTCATTGAAATGGTTTCTCAGGCAAACAACACAGAAGATAGCTTAAACTCAAAACCATCAGTTCTTTTGTAGGATCTAAAGACCCCACTTGTTAGAGGACATATGGGGGACAGAGAATTCCAAACTAAGATTGGAGATAAAAGAAAGTGGCTCATTCTTTATGAGACAGGAAGTCTGGTTGAATTCAAATCCTCATTCTCACCCTCCTCAAAATTGGTGCCCAGAACCTTGTAATGGTCCTACAACCAAAGGCTTGAGTTCTTTATTCAGAACATTTGTAACGAGGCTGTTTTGTAGGTTGTTCATTTAAAAACAAATACAAAAGAATCCCTGCTGGGTTCAGAGCAGGGCTTCTTAACCCTTTTTGTGTCTCAGTCTGCTTTGGCAGTGGGAAAGATTGGATTGGGAGGGCCTTTCCCTGTCTATCTTTACTATGTCTCTGCTTCAAACCTGAGAAACCTGAATCCCCATTCCTCTGTGACATTTTAGCCATACCCTCTCACTAGACCACTTTTTAGAAATATATTTTTAAATACATAAAACACAGAATTATAAAGGAAACCAATTAAATATTAAAATAAAGATCTATTTTTTTTCTCATTCAGGTTCATGGACTCTTAGATTAAGAATTCCTGATCTAGAATATGGAAATATATTTAGGAAAATTGCACATGTTTAACCCTTGCTATCTAGGGGAGAGGGAAGAGGAAGAGGGAGGGGAAAAAAATCTGGAACACAAGGTTTTGCAAAGGTTAATGCTGAAAACTATCTTTGCATGTATTTGGAAAAATAAAAAGCTATTATTATTAAAAAAAAAAAAAAAAAAAAAAAAAAAAAAGAATTCCTAGTCTAATGGGTCTGCTTCTGAAGATATAGGAGTCTTGGATCATATTATTGGTTATGTGACTTTGGGCAGATCATTTAAACTCTTGGCCTTGGTATTCTCATCTGTAAAAATTATTAAAATGATATATATTTTTTTGTGATTTCATAGTTGTGATGAGGAAAGTCCTCTGTATATCTCAAATCGGGAGTTAAGATGTGAGTTGTTAGTGTTACTTGACTTGAGCTATTGAACTTCTCTGAGCTTCACTCTTTCCATCTATAAAATGAGGACAACAATGTCAAATCTGCCTCTCTCAGGGCTGAGGAAAAGCTGAAATCAGAGATTCCACAACATTTTTAAAAGTACCAAATACTACAGACTAATAAAGTATCACCAATAATGAACTACTCATCTCAATTCAAGCTACTAGACATTCCAGGCAGACTCATGCTACCTATGGGTGAAAATAAGTAGGGGAAATGGCTAAAATATTACAGAGGTATGGGGATTCAGGTTTCTTTTGAGTTTGAAGCCGAATTCAGATTTTTTTTCCCAAGTCTTAGGTCCTCAGAGACACAGTAAAGATAGGAAGAGGCCGTTCTACTCCAATCTTTCTCACTGTTAAGAGTAATTTTCTTACAGACACCTATGCTACTCCCATTGCTCAGAAACCTCAATGACTCCTTCTCATTCTCATCTCTTTTTCTCCAACCACAGGGGATGCTAAAAGCTACCCTTAGAAGAGTACTAAATTTTTTGGGACACCTGTCTACTTTTGCTCCACAATATATATCTCTTCTAGCAAAGCCCATCTTTTCACTTGTTCTCTGCATGTAGTACTCTCCTTCTCACTTCCAAGATATATAGTATGCTGAATGATAGTTTCCAGATTCTCTCTGCTTATCCACATTTTCCTGACCTTAAGATTCCTGATAAAATTCTTCCTCTTCTGTGAAGTTTTCCCTTTATAACCCCTGCAGGCTATATTGGTCCCTCCTTCTTCTCAGTTCCTACAAATCTCAGTGCCTGTACTACTGATATACTAGTACTGCACTGCCAATCACCCTTCCTGTTGCCACCATCCTGGCTTCATGAGACACAGGCTCAATGATGTTTGAGTCCAGGATTTGGATTGGAATCTCAGTCCTATTACCAACCTCTAGAGGCAAGTTCCTCTAATTTCCCTGATCTTAGTTATCTCATCTCTTAAAACGAGAGGCTTTTCCTGTGTAATTGTGTATCCTCTCTTCACAATTGGCCTCTGGTTTCCTGGAAGGAATGATTTTTTTGGAATGAATAACTTCCCAGGATCTTGTGCCTTGTCTGTTCTCATGGCTGGGTGAAGAAGCTGGGGTGTACCCAAAGTCAGAATCTTGGATTCAGAAGAGAACTTGGAGATCATTTGGTCTAAGCTCCTCATTTATAGAGGAAAAATGGGAAACTCATTAAAGGAAGTGACAATCATTGTTAAAATCCAAGCTGGGATTTGAAACCATGTGTCCTGATTTCGAAACTAGTGCTTGGTATATCAGTACCTTAAATAACAACAGCAACGGTGAGATATGGAACTCTGGGACAGGAAACAGGAAATTCTGGGACAGGATTTCTGCAGAAATCTAGTGTTTCAGTGGACAGAACACTAGATTTGGGAGTCAGACAGACTGGAGTTCAAATCTAGGCTTAGACACAAACTGAATTTGTGTGATCCTGGGCAAGACTTATCCAATGCCAGTCTCAGTTTCCTCATGTATAAAATGGGAATAACAACATATCTACTTTTCAGGGTTGTTTTGAAGATTCATAAGGTACTTTACAAACCTCAAAGGACTATATAAATGCTAGCTATTAAAATATAAATACTAGCTATACTTAGCTATAGTAAGTCCCTTTCTTCCTTTCAATATTGATTTTCCCCCCCTAGACAACAGGAAATATAACATCTGTTCTATCTCATAAGAGGTGGAACTATATCTACCCAGCAGTGAGTGAAATGTCCCACTTACCGATGCCTGACACCTTGCCCCAGGCAATGGCCATGGCCAAGTGTGCCATCTTGGGTCCAACACCAGGAAGCGCCACCAGCTCTTCCACAGTAGCGGGGATGTCGCCGCCATATTGTTGCTTCAGGATCTTGCTTGTCTGCTTTATGTACCGCACTTTGCTCTGAAACATCCAAGACAAGATCAGCTCTCTGCTGTCTGACAACAACAGGCCCTGCTCTGGGATCTTAAACCCATTTTAATGACAGAATAGAGAGGTACTCAGTACAGGCCAAAGCTTGGAACAAAGGTGGTGTCTCTGTGGCAAAATGCCCTGATCTGGATCAGCAGAAACCTCTCCTTTGATCCATTTGGGATACAGAGCTAATAGTGATATTTCTGGGTCAAAGGGTATGCATAGTTTCATTACTCTTTGGGCATAGGCCCAGATTATTTTCCAGAACACATGGATCAGTTCACAACTCCAATAACATTTAGAGTCCCTACTTTCCTACATCATTTTTCATTTTCCTTTTCTATCCTCTTAGTCAATCTGATGGGCATGAGATAGTTTTAATCTGTATTTCCCTAGTTATTAATGTTTTAGAGCATTTTCTATTCTTCCTATTTATATGACAGTAATATTCCATTCCATTCATGTATCACCCAGATTTAGGAAGGGTGACTAGGAAACAATTTAGACAAACTCAATCCTTTCTGGACGATCGGATGAGGCAAATGCTTCATGGGTGAGAAGTCTGGCTTTGATCAAGGTTCTGCCAGACCCTCTCATCTTATTTGGATCCCCTTCTAGGACCATGATTCCTTCAGTCTGAGGGTGCATGGTGCTAGAATCCCAGGGATACACAGTGAAAAGCAGATTATGGACAAATCAAAGGAGAAAAACAAATTCAGAAATTATCAGTAATAACAAAAGCTTATAGTTCTATGCTTTTTTTTTTTTTTTTTTGGAAGGGGGTTCCCTTTCCTCACAGCTGACTGTATGAGAAAGGTAGTCCCCTCATTTTATAGCCAAGGAAAGTAAGGCTCAGAGAGGATCACAAGATTGTTAAAGATAAGTATCAGTTAGCACTGGAAGCTAGCTCTTTGGGCTCCAAGTACAGGGTTCTTTCCATGATACTACACAATCTGTCAGTATTAGATTATCCAAAAAACCCCAGAAGGACCAAAAGATTGGAGGGAGAGGATAAGGACAAAGGGGGAGGCCTCTATTCCCTGTTGGAACCTGCATGGCTAGACTCTTCAAGGAGTTCTCCCTCATGGGGAATTCCTTGCCTAGAAATGTAACCTTGTCAGTTGACATCCCTTGCTGCAAGGGAGTTCCTATATTCATGGCCAGATATGTGGCAGCAGGTTTGTAAGGCATCAATCTGGTCTCTAAGAAATTCCTGGTGTTTATATCTTTTTGCTTTCATGGGAAGGATGTCATGTGTATTGAAAGCTCAGAGCCAGGGACCTTGAGGGTGAGGAGGGAACAGGAGATCTGTTGCTTGGATGGGTGTGTGTTTCAATCCAGGATGTTTGGAGCACAAAGTCAGAGAGAAGCCAGGGCCAAATTGAATAGGCACAAGGAGTACATGGAAGCCTGGGACAGGGTCTTCCCTCAGGCTGACATAATAACTGCTTCTGGCTGAGGACCCATGACACCTTTAGCTCATCCTCATGAACAATGTGATCTTGTCCTAGCAAGTTAGAACATGAACTTCCCTAGAAAGTAATGAGAGGGAGATCTGGGGGCGGGGAGGAGGGTCGACTTGCTGAGGTCTCCCAGCTCACACAAAGTCTGGCCTTTGGAAAGGCTGACGATCCACCAAGAGGCCACTCACAGGCCTGATGCTTCAAAATAAGGCCCTTCCTTCCCCTTCCCCTCATCGTGGAGGCCCTGGGAAAAACTCTGGAGGGAAGACTGTGAGCTTTTCAGGGATCCCTTCATTCCAAAACTTCCTGAATTTGGGAATTGAGGACATAAAGCAGCATTTTCTCAATGCCTAATCACACTTGGTTCCTCTGCAGACCAGCTCCTAAGCAGCCTGTTTACTGCAGTCTCACAATCTGTAGACACATAGCTCAGAGACCTTGTAGGAAATATACCCTCCAAGGCACTCAACACAGAGGACTATTTAAAAACACATTTGACAAAATAGAGCCCACGCTCAATGTTGCCGGGGAAATGGACTCCACCCTGCAGGGTACCTCCTCCAGGAACAGGCAGAAAAGATTGGGTATATTTAGCTTCTGCATTTCCAAGAGCAAGGCTCTTAGGCACCAGGGGTGGACAGTCAAAGATAGTACCAGTGATTTAGGACTGAGGAGAGGGGTGGTGAGAACTGCTGAGAATACCATCTACTTGTTTCACTTGGATAGAGGGTGTGTGTGACAAATTCCATGGGGTAAACAGGGGAAATTGGGGAGGGCCAGAATGTCCTACAAATCAGTGAAAGGCAGGAAGGGAAGGGCCTAGAGGCACAGATGGTGAAGAAAGGCAATTTGAAAGTAGGGAAAGCAAAAAGAATGGAAAAGGTAATCGAGAAATAATAGAATCCCAGTCCTATGCATCTATCACCAACCACTCCCCAACCTTCAGCCTCACATTTCTAACTGCCTATGGGAAGAGCTTAGCCTGAATATCACCATGGCACCTCAAACTCAAGATGTCTAAAATTAAATTCATTTCTTCCCCTTGAAAACATGCCCTTTATCCTGATTTATTTCTGTAAGATATATCTCAATTCTCCCAGTTATCCATGTTGAAACATTTCATTCATCTTTCCTTTTGCCTCTTCCTCCCATCCTATGCCCTTTAGGCCCCCAAACATCTTTGGGTGTCTGCCACCTTAACTGTCTATGTATCCTAAGGATTCCTGGGTCTTGCTGCTGCACCTTCAAGACCAACAAACCCTTTGAATGGCCCTGCTTTTGAACTCTCCTATTTATGGTGTCTCCTCCTATGGACTCTTAATTTTCCTATTTTTATTAACAACCCATGGCGCATAGTTAGCACTTAATACATGCATACTTCCTTCTCTTTCTTTTTGTTCAAAACTATTTATTCTCCTAATTCTTTCTTATAGAGCAATTTATTTCACTTTTTATTTCTTGCTTCATTTATTCTATCCATCCATCTATGTGTATGTATGTGTGTATATGTGTATATATATATATATATATATATATATATATATATATATAATGTATGTGTATGTATATAAGGAGTTTCCCCAAAGCATGTTATATACATATTTATATATAAAAATATAATACATATGCATGCATGTAGCTATGCATGTAAATACTTTTGGGAAATTCCATTTTTTCTTTTGTAGTTGTTATGGAATTACTTTGTCCTTCGGGGGAGGGGAGGCAGTGAGATGGTGAAGTGAATAGAGAGCTGGACCTGGAGTTAAGTTCAAATCTGGTCTCTTAACTAGTTGTATGACCCTGGGCAGGTCCTTTAATCCTGTTTGCCTCAGTTTCCTCTTCTGTCAAGTGAGTTGGAGAAGCCAATTGGCAAACCAATCTAGTATCTTTGCCAAGTTTTCTTGGCAAATGGGGTCATGAAAAGTCTGATTGAACAATACCATCATTTTCCTTCTAGGGTGGATTTTTGGACATCTCTGATCCATTATAATTCACTATAATGGCCTGTATTTTCTTTTGCTTCCTCATCTTTCTATCCTTAATTCTTGAGGAAAGGTACTGTACAAGGACTAGGCTTTCCCCACTGAGGCACTTTTGGGTGAGGTGATCTGCCTTCTTGCTCTCATCTTTTATCACCTGGGGCTTGCTCTGATCACCACATTGGAGAGCAATGGATCTGAAAGTCATTCTATGCTTCAGGACATTGTAAGGGCAGGGGCCTTTGTTATCTTTGTCTACATGCTGTTGTGGTCTTGATCTTGGAAGGTTTCTGCTGTGGGTTTCTGACCACATTGAGATTCTTAGGGGAGCCTTCTGGACTGAGAGCTTAGTGGACTATATGTGTCTCTGGTCATACTGGGAAGTGGCCACCTGGTTTGCCTAAGTGCAGAAACAGTTTTTTCTGATATGCCCCATCCCCTTTCTTATTTATTGCTTGTGGACTTCTAGCTGCATTTTTGTATAATTTCATGGTGGATGAATTCATTGCTTTTCTTTGAAGTTATTATTATTTGGTTTGATGAGAAGTTTCCCCCCCCCCCCCCCCCTTCCTGGAGTAGGTTTCAAGTAGCTGAGCTGACTGTCTCTTTTCAGGCAGCCATCTTGGCTTGAAGTCCTTCTTATTTATTCATTCATTTCAAACAGACATCAAGTCTTGTCAATTCTTTCACTGAGAAGTCTCTTGGCAAATATGGAAATGCTTAAAAGAATTGCACATATTTAACATATCAGATTGCTTGATGTTTTGGGGAGAGGATGGTAAGGGAGAAAGGAAAAAAAATTTAGGACATAAAGTTTTACAAAAATGAATGTTGCAAATTATCTTTATGGGTATTTGGAAAAAGAAAGTACTATTGAAAAAACATCATAATAGACTATAAAAAATATAAAATAAAATGAAGAACCAAAAAAAAAAAAAAAGAAAGAAAGAAAGAAAGAAAGAAAGAAAAAGAAAAAAAAAAGTGCCTTTTCTTTTCTATTCCTAAGTCATTATTTCCTGCTTCAACTATCATAGAAGTCTCTTACTGGGTCTCCTTGTCTCCTGTTACCCAACTTTATTCCAATCCATCCTGTAAATCCTACTTATCAACCAAACACAAAGCTCTGACCATGTCACTTTCCTTCTTAAAAACAACATCTCTCCCTTTCTTCCCCAGTGATTAGAAGATAAAAATTCAAACTTCTAGGCTTAATAATCAAATTTTTCACAATTTGACACTAATTTACTTTTTTGTCTACCTTCGTGCTTTTGCTCATTTTTCTCAAGAAATTAACTGGTAAACATTTATGAAGTGTTTCCCCACATGTCAGGCACTATGCTAAGTTTTGGGGATACAAAGAAAACCAAAACCAGACCCTGTCCTCAAGGAATTTATACTCTGGTGAGGGAGGAAAAGTAAAAAACATATCTCCAAAAAAACATATGTACAAAGTAGCTAGAGGGTAACCATAGAAGGGAAGTCCTAGAGCAGCTGGAAGCCCTGGAAAAGCATGCCTGTAGAAGGTAGCCTTTCTACTGAGTCTCAAAGGAAGCCAAGAATGCTAAGACTCACAGGTGAAGAGGAAGTATGTTCTAGGCACAAGTGAGTACAAAGGCATGGAGATGTGTGATGGAATGTCATGTGAAAGGAACAGTATGTGGTAGGAAAGTGTCAGGTTGCATAGAACTTTAAATGCTAAACAGGACTTTCTGTAATCTTGGAGCTATGAAGTAATCTGTGTAATTTGCTAAATAGTTGTGATGAAAGAGAGGAGGAACAAGGTTGGATCTACACTTCAGGAATTTTGATTTTTTTATCTCTGTGGAAGACATCAGAAGACCAGTGGAAACATTTAGGCAGGAGATGACAAAGGCCTGAACTTTTGGGAATGATAACAAGGGAATACATCATGAGGGCAGAAAAGCCAAAGTATGTGGGGTAAGTGTGAGGTGAGGCATTAAAGACGATACCAAGGTTGCCAGTCTGGATGCTTTGGAGGATGGCAATAACTTGATAGTAATAGGGTAGTTTGAAAGAGATAATGTTTGGGAGGGAAGATAATGGGAAATGCTGAGTTTGTGAGGCCCACAAGGCATTCAGTTCAAAATGTTCACTAGGTAGTTGATGATCCATGCCATACCTGGAATGCAAGATTGGTATGATATGATGGAAATCCTTTACACAGAGAGAACTGAACCCATTGGAGCTGATGAGGTCATCAAAGAATATATTGAAAAAGAAGATGCAGGACAAAGTCCTAGGGGACAATCACAGCTATTGGGAATAATACAAATGAGGATTCAGTGAAGGAAACTGAGGTGTGGAAGATGAAAAACCAGAAGTCTATGACAGAGAAGTCAAGAAAGAAATGGATTGATTTTCCATTAATTCTAGCACCTTCTTGGTTTGTCCTTTGTAGTCTACCTTTACCTCAGTCATATTTTAATTGGAAAATTAAGAAATCAAGGATAACTTTGGAGAGAGCAATTTCAGTTAAATGATGAGGTTGGAACCTACCACCTCCATTTTTGTCAATTTTCAAGATCCAGATCAAATCAGATGTTCTTCCCCACTCTTAACTCACCTCCTTACCCTGATCAGTGCTTTTTCACGAAGATTTACCTTATTTGCCCTCCTGGGAAATGAACAACTTGTTCCCTTTTCTCTTACCTCTGACATTCAGCTCTTATCTACTGTCTCATATTGTTCATTTTCTTTTGGCACAAGTCCTTTGCTCCCAATAGTTTGAATTCCTAGTTTTCAGGGACTAGTCTCCTTCACCAGTAGAACTCAGTAATGAATTACTGATTGATGGACCTCCCCTTCACATGAAGTTGCAGTGACCCTTGACATACACTTAGCGTATTAGTTCTTCATTTAGAATGTATCCATTACTTTTCTTTTTATCATAGATACACTTAGATACTTATTTCTCTAAATCAGTATGTAAATCTCCAGTGGTCAGGGACAGAATAGATTGTATCTTTGCAGAAAAACATAGTAAGCTCCTAGTTAAGGAGCTTGCTGGTACATTGGATAGAATGAGCCATGGGCCTAGAGTCCAGGAGACCTGAGTTCAAATCCAATCTCAGACAGTAACAAGCTGTATGATTTTGGGCAAATCACTTAATCTCATTTAATTTATCACTTAACTCAGGGGTCCTCATACAGGCTGCTGAGGACGTTTATGCGGCCCACCTATGGCAAAAATAGACTGGAAGTGACACTGGACCTAAACTCATGTTAGCAACACACACTTCCGGCACTGGACTGAGGGACGGAGACAGAGTGTGAGGCACTCCAACAGTCTGAGGGACAGTGAACTGGCCCTCTATTTAAAAAGTTTGAGGACCACAGACTTAACTGTTTGCCTCAGTTTCCTCATCTGTCAAAGGGGGATAATAAATAACACCACCTATTTCCCAGGATTGTTGTGAGGATCAAATGAAAGAATCATTGTAAAGTGCTTAGCCCAATACTTGGCACATAATAAATGCTATATAAATATTAGCTATTATTATTATCGAAGTCTTTTTAGAAAAGAAAGTGCCTTTTCCAAAGCTGGCTAAACTTGATAATCATACCTTGGTCCTCTCAGCCCTGGAGATTCCACAGCTTTGGGAAAAATTTCCCTGAGCCTGGACTCACCCTCCAAAAGCCAACTGGGTAGATGAGCTGACCCAGGGTAGTGTCATCCATTTGCAAGATGCTGTCCAAAGTCAGGCCTCTTTCCCTAAGCCGCCCCATGGCAGCTGCTGTGATCTGGTCTTTAGTCTGGCTGGACAGCATCAGTGACAGTAGCACTTGGTATCTCATCACCTGTTGGACGGAAACCAGAAAAGGGAGGAAGTCAAAAAGAAAGAGGTGATTACCTCCAGCACGCCCCTTAGATCAATAGAGCATCCTGGAACTAGGGCTAAGTGGCAGTCGTGTAATGGATGCTCTACAAAATCAGAGATGAAAGCCACGATTTCCTCCTAGGTACCAAAAGTAATCATCATACAGGGATCTAAAATAGAAAGGGATTTATTTTGCTAACCCTTAATGATAGCAGGGACTGAGAACATCTTATTGGTGCAAAAATTGGACCAATTTCTTATTGGTCCAAAAGACTGGCCAAAAGACGTGTCAGCTTCACGTGAGTGACTGATTCTAGGTGAACCTTACAGGGAGTTTGACAAAATAAAATTCGTATTGAATAGAAGGGAAATCTGGTTTTACAGCTAGGGCTGTCCTGGAAGTGGACAGAAAGGAGCCTCCCGCCCTGAAGAGAACGCTGACCAGCGGGAGGGTATCGGGCCAAACAACTTCTGGGACTCTACCTCTGGAGGAGCATTTTGGTCATAACAGCGCTCAGCTCCCATGTGATCGACAGGCGCGTCCTTGGACTTCCTCATTTCCCGGACGTTGTCCAGTTGGAGGCTCCAGTTTGGGGGTTCCCACTGGGGTTTCTTGGAAGAAGCATCATTAGCACCCGTTTCATTGGCTCTATCCAAAGACTCATACGCCACCTGGAGCTTCACCTTCCGGCGTCTTCTTGGGGATTTGGGCCTTTCCCTCTTCCCTGCAAAGAGTCCAATGTCTAGTTCTAGACACACTTGTTCTCTCCGCTTTAAAAACATTGTTAACATCTTAATTAAAAAAAAATTCAATTCCAAATTCTTTCTTCCTTCAGCCCTTCCTGTTCTTTCTATAGTGTGTGTGGGGGGGAAACCTGGCTCCCTAGAGATTTCTAGAATGGGCAGGAGCAGACATCTAGTTAAGAAAGCCCCTCCCTCGCTAGCGGCCCCGCCCCGCAGCTAGCCCTTCCCGAGTCCCTCCTCAGCTCCCTCCCAAGCAGTGCGGAGAAGCTTCCAAAGGGAAGTGACTCCCGGGCTTGCTACAGCCCCGCCCCCTCCAGTGAATAAACAAGTTTTTTTGGATAAAGGAACAAATAAATAACATCCAGCCACTTCCGAAGCCCGCCCGCCCCGGTCCTGCCCCGAGTCCGGGGGTCTCCTCCTGCCCCTTCCTCCCCTTGTAGTCCGCGCTTCGAAGTCCCTCCCCGCCCCCGCTCAGCCCAGGCCCCGAGATGGGCTCGGGTCACTCCCAGAGTGCGGCCCTCAAGCATTTATTAAGAGACTATCCCCGGGTCGGGCAGCTAGCGGGGCAGGAGCGGGCAGGAGCCCGGAGGGCGTCTCCCTCACGTTGCAGAGGGGAAAGTGAAAGCCAGAGTCACTACAAGTGGCGCCGCCACCATTCGAACTCAGACCCCGCATCTCCCAGAGTAAGGGTGAGAGCCGGACGGAGGCAGGGCGCCGCGGCGCTACCTGCGGCTGGCTCTTCGCCGGGGGATGGAGCACGCTCCCCCTCCGGGAGCAGCGGCCGCCCACAACGGCGGCTCATGCAGCGAGTCACCATCCTCCGCCCAGGGGCCGCACTCATGTCTGACTGCGCCGCGTGGACTACAATTCCCAAACGCACTCTGGATCAGTCATGTGACAAGCAATTCTTCGGCTTCCCTCGCGCCGAGCCCTTCCCCCCTGGTTCGCTTTCTGTGGAAGAGGAAAACTCGCGAGGAGCGTAAGCGCGGCCGGAAAGCTCAGGCACGTGCTGCGTCCCGGCTCCTCCCCGGGTTCCTTGAGTCTCCTCCCACCTAGCGCGGTTTCGGGAGTAGAAGGAGGCAAGCCGACTGAACTACAACTCCCTGCAGGCTTTGCCGGGGGGTGGGGGGCGAGTCCGTCTCCGGGCCACAGTTTTGCCGGAAGTGGTGGGTGCGCTTCCGGACGACCGCTGGGAGCTCTGGGGTCGTTGCAATTCTCGTCTCCCTGGCGGGGGCTCCCCCAATCGGTGCCGAGGGTGGTTCGGGGTGAGTCCTTTCCGGACCCCCGGATCCGGGGCTCTGAGCTCACCCCGGATCGCGGTGCCCCAGGCAGCGGTGCGCAGGACCGGTCGATGGGCTGAAGCGGGGGGTGGGGAGTTCTCCAGGGGGCAGGACCCAGGGCCTCCCCAGCTGCAGGGAGCCGGTGCTGCGCGGGCCCGAGGGCCGGGGGCCTTCCCGGTGGCAGCCGCCACGCCCCCTCCGTCCCGGTGCGAGCGGCCGTGCTGTGCACAGTCTTGTGGCTCCTCGCGCCCCTTTTGGTGTCCGGGGTTGGGGCGTGGATTAGGCAGAGCCTCGGCGGTGGGAAACCCGCCCGGAACCCTCGGGGCATGGGCAGATGTGTGCAAAGGACCCCGGTCCGGCGGCGCTCCGAGATCCGGACTCTCACTATCGTTGGTGTGGGAAGGAGAATCAGAAGTGATGTCAGGCTCCCCGCCCCCGCCCGGTACAAACACACACAACTTCCCCGTGTGCCTGGGCGTCCACTTCTTTCTTTGAAGTGTCCTAGCTCAAGTGAGGATGACATTTGCAGCCCTTGCTCAGGAAGCTAAGGAATGCCCTTCACAAACCTTGTAGTACTAGGGAAGTCAGTCTTCTCATGAGTTTCCCCACGTAACTGGGGAGTGGGATCATCCTTTGCTGCCTCATTTTTGTTCCTTGCTCTATCATCTCACCCCTCCCCCACTCCCCTCCACGCTCATTGGCCCGTCTCTGAATGGTAGTACCCCCAGACTGAAAAAGGGGTCTTCATGACCAAGCAGGAAGCTCCGGTAGCTCCTGGGTCAGGAAGACACAAATTGGGGGAGCGGGGCAGGATGGGATGAACTCGCTCACCTGGGTAGTTCTTGCACCGGCCTAGAACGACGTGTAAACACGGGATATCGCAGCGATCAGCTCCAAAAGGGCTGAGATCATATCGATTTCTTTTGTGCAGAAGAGCTTTGGCACTGCCTTGCTTACCATGGCTAAACCCCCAAGCAAGGATTCTGGGCTAAAGGAGAAATTCAGGACTCTGTTGGGGCTGGGCACTTCAAGGCTTCCCAGATCTTCTGAGGGGAAGCAAACTGAGTTTATCATCACTGCTGAAATTCTGAAGGTGAGTGACCTCCCTGCTTGATTTTTCTGCTGTTTCAGAAAGATATAAGTGGGAGAATGGGCCTGGTTTGTTCTGAAATGCCCCGAGAGCTTAGTAATCAGCAACACTTCCAGAAATATTCATCTAGAATACTTTGTCTTGACCCTGATGATTCTGGTGATTTGGCACAGGAAAAATGAAATAGAATCTTCATGAGGCCATGGATCCAAATAAGCCTAAGCTATTGAAAGTTGCTAGTAGCAAGTTTACACCAGTGGCTTAGGATAGCAATTCATGACAAATCCTCGGTTCAGGAAAAAATTAGCCTCAGGCTTACTTTTCAGGAAGTATGTAGGGGCTCCTATTAAAATGGCATGGCTAATAGAGGTGGTTTGAGCCTAACGCACCTATAAGGCTTTGGAGATGATTGAATGCATTGCTTTCTCAACTTCTCTCCCCAGGAACTCAGTGTAGAGTGTGGCTTGAGCAATCGGATTCGGACAATAAGTCATATCTGTGAAGCAGCAAAAACCAAGAAATTTGAAGAGGTATGCTTGTGTCCGGGGAAAGGTGAAAAGATGCAGTGCAGAACTCTTGTTAGAATCTGAGAGTTTCTAAACTTTAGAAATTGAAGAGATCTGAAGCTTCTCCACTTTCAGTGACAGGTAGAAAATTTATTTAAAATTTGAGTGACATTCTTGTGAAACTGAACAGGCTGCTGAAGGGAAATAGAAAGGAAAATTCTTAGCAGATATTGAGGCATTTCTTTGGTAGAGGAATTGTTTTAGTAATCTCTAATCTGGAATTTAGACTATTGTTAATGGGAATTTCAGAGGGGAAGTAGCCAAGCGTCTCTGGTTCAGTCAGGTTAAAAATTATAGACTTATAGAATGGCTTTAGAGGGGATCCTAGAGATCCTATCTCACCTCATCTCCATATTTAGAGGGAAAAAAACTTAAGTGATTTGTGCTAGGCCACTCAGTGAATTATTGGTACAACTGTGACTAGCAATGAAATTTCTTGACAAATTGAAGAAACTTATCTTAACTTATAGGCAGATAGGTGGTGCAGTAGATAGAGTGCAAGGGTTGGAATTAGAAAGACTCATTTTCATGAATTCAACATTGGCTTCAGATACTATGTGACCCTGGACAAATTACTTACTCTGTTTACCTCAATTTCTTCTGCAAAATAAGCTGAAAATGATTCCTATGTTTCTGCCCCAAACAGGTAACAAAAAGTTAGATATGACTGAAGCACTACAACAGAAATGTCTTAATTTACCTTTAGCCATTCCACTTATTAACTTTGCAATCATAAGAGGATTGTGGACAATACATGTCAATTTCTAGCTATTGCAGAGGAGAGAACCTTGGTTTTATTGTTCTGAAATGGAAAGAGACTCCAATTTAAACTCTTTTCTTTATCTTTAATAATGACTTTTGGGATGATAGCTGAGATTATTGATTCCAGAGCAGTAATTACCATCCTTTTTCTTTTGTTTGCAGCATGCAGTAGAAGCTATCTGGAGAGCTGTAGCTGATATGTTACAGCCAGAGAGGCCAGCAGAAGCTCGGCATGCCGTTCTGTATCTTCTGAAGGCCATTATTCAGGGTCAGGTAAGTTGGTAGAGAAAGGGCCATTGACTTGTTGGAATAATTTGTCCTACTGTTCCCTTTCTTGGGTCTCTATTCCCTGAAATAAGTCTGTGAAGGGATTAGGAGATGTGTAGACCTTCTAGCAGCTCTATAAATAAATGTGAGCAATGGCAGACACATGGTGCAGTAGGCGATGGTGGCCTTAGTGTCTGGAAGACTGGAGTCTTGAATTCATTCTCAGATACTCATTAGTTTAGTGAAGGAAAACTGTTTTACCCTAGTTTCCTGATCTATACGATGGGGATAATAATATCTACCTCATACGGTTGTTGTGAGGATCAAGTGAGACTTGGAAATGACTTTGTAAACCTTAAAGTGTGATATCAATATTAAATATTATTATTAGAAGTGGGAGAGTTAATATCAAGCTAATTCTTCTCTAACTCTTCTAAATGACTTTTGTACCACTTGCTTTTTGGGGAAGTATTTTTGGTAACTATACAACTATGTTTGATAACTATAATAACTATAGAAAAGGAAATCATAGCTGAAGAGAATAAGGAAGCTAAAGAGGCTGTTGCTATCATTTTCTCAGCCTTTGCTCGACTACTGTTGTATTAAGCTTATTTGCATTATCCACTTAAGAGACTCTTGGAAGATCTTAAAATGGGACTTGGGTGGGAAATGATGCCATAACTGGAGGGCTTAGTTATGTATTTTACGCAATAGCTACTATTTGTGATATCTCTGGCCATTAAGGAATTATTAGGCATGTATATTAGTAGGGTACAGAAAACTCAGCTGTTTTTTTAAGGTTCATAGATTTAAAATAAAAAGAGACTTTATGTATACTTTGATCCAGACTCCTTTTTTTTTTACATACAGGGCTAGAAACAGACTTAGAGAAGGCAGAGTGGAAGTGACTTTTTTCTTTTCTCCTAGGGGGAACGCTTGGGTGTTCTCAGAGCACACCTGTTTAAGGTAATCAAAAATTACCCTTCCAATGAAGACCTGCATGAGAGACTTGAAGTTTTCAAGGCTCTCACTGACAATGGGAGATACATTACATATTTGGAAGAAGAACTGGGTAAGTTCATCTTAATGATTGTTTCTCTCTTCAGCTTGTACTCTGTTGTGTGGAGAGGAAGATGCTGTAGGTTGGTGGGCTGCCAGGAGAGGGCAGTGGAGCCTGTGGCTGTGATTTGCTGGCCAAAGCAGCCCTGGTAAATGTGGAGTTGGAAGAGACTTTAGATTCACTGAGGCCAACCCATGCCTAACCCAGAGTTTGAAATAGCTCAGTGCTATCTCAGTCTTTCTCCACACACTTTCTTCAAAATCTGACTGGCATAAAATCTTAGTATAATCATCAGTTGTGATGTAGAAAAGATATTAGTTAAGCTTCATTGGTGTCCTGCAGTTTTATCTCTGATCCACAGCATGCTAGGACAGACACCGCCCACTACTCACACTGTAATGTAGAAGTTAATGTTCAGGCCCTCATTGCCATTTCTTATACTACAGTTACTTCCTAATTGCTCTCTCTGCCTGTAGTCTCTTACTTCTGCAATATGGCTTCCCAGCCCTGGCCCTGGCCCTACTGTCAGCAAAGCAGGACTCTGTTGCTTTAGAACACTAGATCTTAACAGCTACAGTGGGGTGGGACACTCCTAAAAGTTCCAGGGCAGAAAACAGTGCTTGTGATCAGATAGATACCTAGAAGCATCTCTGAAAACAGCTTGGGACATTGTACCCTCTACTCTGCAAACAGAATTCTGCTTTAACAAAGAGTTAAAAGCCAAGTAATAGACTAGGAAAATGAGCAGAAAACAAAAACAGTTTCTGAGTATAAAAAGTAACTATGGTGACACGGTAGATCAAAACATATTCAGAAGAAGATAACAGAGTCAAAGGTCCTACATCCAAAGCCTCTAAGAAAAATTAGAATTGGGCTCAGGTTATGGAAGAGCCCAAAAGGGACTTTGAAAATCAAGTAAGAGAGATAGATGAAAAGTTCAGAAAAGAATTGAGAGTGGTTCAAAAGGAAATACAAAAAGCTAATGAGAAGAATTCCTTAAAAAGCAAAATTGACCAGATGCGAAAGGAGGTACAAAAGCTCACTGAGGAAAATAATGCCTTAAAAATTAGAATTGAGTAAATGGATGCTAATGTCTTAATAAGAAATCAAGAGACAATACTACACACCTCCCTTCCTAAAATGTCAAAAAAACCAAACCCAAAAACAGAAAGCATCTCATTGGAAAAACAATTGACCTGGAAAATAGATTCAGGAGAGACAATTTAAAAATTATTGGTCTAATTGAAAGTCATGATAAAAAAAAAAAAAAGAGCCTGGACATCATTTTTCTTTTCTTTTTCTTTTTTTTCTTGACTCCTACTCCTGCTCTTTGTTTATTTATTTGTTATTATAGCTTTTTATTTACAAGATATATGCATGGGTAATTTTTTAGCATTGACCCTTGCAAAACCTTCTGTTCCAACTTTTCCCTTCCTTCCCCCACCCCCTCCCCCAGATGGCAGATAGAGACCAATGCATGTTAACTATGTTAAAGTATATGTTAAATACAATATATATATATATATATATATATATATATATATATATATATATATATATATATATATATATATATATATATGTATATATATGTATATATATATATAGTTATTTTGCTGCACAAGAAGAATCGGATTTTGAAATAATGCAAAATTAACCTGAGAAGGAAATGAAAATGCAAGTGGACAAAAACAGAGGGATTGGAAATGCTATGTAGTAGTTCATACTCATCTCCCAGAGTTCTTTTGCTGGATGTAGCTGGTTCTATTCATTATTGAACAAATGGAAATGATTTGGTTCATCTTATTGTTGAAGAGAACCACATTCATCAGAATTGAGCATCATATAATATTGTTGTTGAAGTATATAATGATCTCTTGGTCCTGCTCATTTCACGCAACATCAGTTCATGTAAGTCTCTCCAGGCCTTTCTGAAATCATCCTGCTGGTCATTTCTTACAGAATAATAATATTCTATAACATTCATATACCACAATTTATTCAGCCATTCTCCAATTGATGGGCATCCACGTAGTTTCCAGTTTCTGGCCACTACAAAGAGAGCTGCCAAAAACATTTTTGCACATACAGGTCACTTTCCCTTCTTTAAGATCTCTGGGATATAAGCCCAGTAGTATCACTGCTGGATCAAAGGGTATGCCCAGTTTGATAACTTTTTTGAGCATAGTTCCAAATTGCTCTCCAGAATGGCTGAATATATTCACAATTCTACCATCTGTGTATCAGTTCTGGACATCATTTTTCAAGAAATTATCAAGGAAAGCTGTCCTAATATTCTAAAACCAGAGGATAAAATAGAAATTGAAAGAATCCATCATTTTTGTAAAAGATCCCAGGAATATTATAACCAAATTTCAAGACTCCCAAGTTAAGGAGAAAATACTGCAAGCATCCAGAAATAAACAATTCAAATATAGTGGAGCCACAGTCAGGATAACACAGCAGCTTTTACATTAGAGGACCTGAGGGCTTGGAATATGAGATTCCAAAGAGCAGTGAAATTGCAACCAAGAATTATCTACCCAACAAAACTGAATGTATTCCTTCAGTGGTCATCCAATGAATTATAGGATTTTCAGGCATTTGTGATGAAAAGATTAGAGCTGAGTGGAAAATATGATTTTCAAATATAAGACTCAGGAGAAGCATAAGGAGGTAATGGGCAAATTGATATCATAAGGGATGTAATAGGATTTATCAGTTTACATTCTACATGGAAGAATAATACTTTTTGTTTGTTTGTTTTTAATTTTATTTATAAAAATTTTTTGACAGTATATATGCATGAGTAAATTTTTTTTTTATAACATTATCCCTTGTATTCATTTTTCCACATTATCCCCTCCCTCCCTCTACTCCTTCCCCTTGATGACAGGCAATCCCATACATTTTACATGTGTTACAATATAACCTAGATACAATATATGTGTGTAAATACCATTTTTTTTTGTTGCACATTAAGTATTAGATTCTGAAGGTATAAGTAACCTGGGTAGATAGACAGTAATACTAACAATTTACATTCACTTCCCAGTGTTCCTTCTTTGGGTGTAGTTGTTTCTGTCCATCATTGATCAACTGGAAGTGAGTTGGATCTTCTTTATGTTGAAGATATCCACTTCCATCAGAATATATCTTCATACAGTATTGTTGTTGAAGTGTACAGCGATCTTCTGGTTCTCCTCATTTCACTCAGCATCAGTTCATGCAAGTCTCTCCAAGCCTTTCTGTATTCCTCCTGCTGGTCATTTCTTACAGAGCAATAATATTCCATAACCTTCATATACCACAATTTACCCAACCATTCTCCAATTGATGGACATCCATTCATCTTCCAGTTTCTAGCCACTACAAAAAGAGCTGCCACAAACATTTTGGCACATACAGGTCCCTTTCCCCTCCTCAGTATTTCTTTGGGATAGAAGCCCGATAGCAGCAATGCTGGATCAAAGGGTATGCACAGTTTGATAACTTTTTGGGCATAGTTCCAAATTCCTCTCCAGAATGGCTGGATTCTTTCACAACTCCACCAACAATGTATTAGTGACCCAGTTTTCCCTCATCCCCTCCAACATTCATCATTATTTGTTCCTGTCATCTTAGCCAATCAGAATTGTCTTAATTTGCATTTCTCTGATCAGTAGTGATTTGGAACATTCTTTCATATGAGTGGATATAGTTTCAATTTCATCATTTAAGAATTATCTGTTCATATCCTTTGACCATTTATCAATTGGAGATTGGTTTGATAAAAATAATACTTGTAACTCAAAATTTTCTCCTTATTATGGCAGTTAGAAGGAGAATATATATAAACAAAGGACATTGGTTTGAGTTGAATGTGAATGGATAATATCTAAAAAATGATGAAATTAAGGGATGAGAGAGGAATGTATTGGGAGAAAAGGGAAAGGAGAAGTGGAATGCTGTAAATTACTTGTCATTTAAAAAAGCTTAAAAGTTTTTACACTGGAGGTAAAGAGAAGGGTGAGTGAGTGAATCTTACTCTCATCAGAATTGGCTCAAAGAGAAAATAACATAGACACTCAATAGGACATGGAAATCTATCTTACTCTGCATGAAAATAGAGAAGAAATGGGATAAGGAACAGGGGAAGGTGATATTGAGGGAGGGAATGGCCAATAGAAAAACACTTTTGAGGAGGGATAGGGTGAAAGAAGTGAGAGAATAAATAGGGGGGAAATACAATTAGGAATAGTAATTGTAAAAAAGAATTTTAAAGCAAGTTTCTCTGATAAGGCCTTGTTTCTCAAACATAGAACTGAGTCAAATTTATAAAAAATGAGAGCTATAACCAATTGATAAAAAATGATCAAAAGATATGATCTATGTCCAAAGAGCTATAAATTCATGCATATCCTTTGATTTAACAGCACCACTACCAAAACAGATTTTTTTTTTAAAAAGAAAAATGATGTATAAGTATAAAAATATTTAAAGTGGTTCTTCTCAGGGCAAAAAATTGGAAATTAAGGGGATGCCCATCAATTGGGGAATAGATGAATAAATTGTGGTATGTATTTGTAATGGAATATTATTTTTCTATGGTAAATGATGAACAAGATACTCTCAGAAAAAAACCCATGGAAAATCCTCCATGAACTCAAGCAAACTGAAATGTACACAAAATAATACCACTATTCTGGGATGACCAGCTTTGCTATTCTCAGCAGTATAATGATCCACGACTACTCTGAAGGACTTATGATGAAAAATCTTATCCATACTCAGAGAAGGAACTGATTGTGTCTGAAAACAGACTGAAGCATTCTCTCCCTCCTTCCCCTACTTTTCTTTCTCTCTCTCTTTCTGTATGTCTTTTTTCTCTCTCTAAACTTTATTTTTCTTGAGGTTTTTTTTCCCCCCCATTAGGGTGGGAGATCTGTCTTTTTTTTTTTTTTTTTACATCATGACTTATGGAAATAACTTCACATGTGGTTTCCTAATTAGGAGTGAGAATAAGGGAGAGAATTGGGAACTCAAAATTTTAAAAACAAATGTATAAAAAAAAGGTTTTAAATGTAACTGGGGAAATATTAAATAAATAAAATTTTAAGAAATGAATGTAGAAAACTAAAATACTATTGAAAAATTTTTAAAAATCATCTAGAGAGAAATTATTGAGGTTGTTAGAGGAATACCAGTCTATATGAGGAAATTAGATGGATGAGAAAAAATTCTTGATGCTGTTTAGAGGCTAACTAGTCTCATTTCCATCTCTTCTAGCTGACTTTGTCCTACAATGGATGGATATTGGTTTATCATCAGAATTTCTTCTAGTGCTTGTGAACCTGGTCAAATTTAATAGCTGTTACCTAGATGAATATATTGCTTCAATGGTTAAGTAAGAAAACAATTTTGAATGTTTTTGTTGCCGTTCTTTTGATAATTTGGGGGTGGCTTTTCCTTCTCTGTTTTTCTAGGTTGAGTGAATTTTAGTCTAGGGAGGGATGTTGGTAGAGCCTCAGAGATCAGTGGGGGAAATATAAGCATATACTTCCTATTTACTTAAGTATTTAAAGGATAACTGGGCATAGTAGTTTTAGTGAAGGTGTTCTGGTGCCATATATGCAGAATAAGCTACTACTGAAAGCTGGCTGAATAATTTCTTTTTCCTGCGAAAAATATCCTGGTAACAACATGGTTTTTTCTTTCAATAGCATGATCTGTTTGCTTTGCATTCGTACTGCATCTTCTGTGGACATAGAGGTCAGTAACTGTGCTCCTTATTTTTTTCTGATTAACTATATTAGACAGAACAGACCTTGGGCGTTTTTTCATTGCTAAGTTTTGAATCAGGCTGCTTTAGCAGTGTGAAAGTGAAAGTTGATAAAACAGGCCTGGTAGACTAGAAAACAGCATAAAGAATATTTGGAAATCACTATGTTAATCATATGTATTGCACTGTATTCTTTCCTTTCTCCTGGGAGAGAAGGTGTACAATGATCTTATCTTCACTCTTTTTTTTCCTGGATCCTCCTTTTGCCACAGGTCTCCTTGCAAGTCCTAGATGCTGTTGTATGTTATAATTGCCTTCCCTCAGAGAGCCTCCCTGTGTTTATTATCACACTGTGCCGGACCATTAATGTCAAAGAGCTCTGTGAGCCCTGCTGGAAGGTTGGAATTTTTAAAGCTTTTTTTTTCTGGGAAAAAATTTCTTCCTTAGGAAAAAATAGTAAGCCAGGCACATGGATTGAGGGTGGGATAAGGGCCATCTTGTCTTAAATGAGCTTCACTCTGGATCTTCATGGGAGCCACATAATAGCCATTTGATGGAAGTTGAATATTATTTTGCCAATCTGAGGAACTGAGTTTAGTGTATTATTGTTAAGATTTGAGACTCTTGCTGCCTCTCTGTCTTTAGGTTGAAAATAAAAACAAGGTTTTGATAAGTAAACTTAAAATTTACATATACCACTTAATTTTTATTGCAATGATTTTTTGCAAGGTTAGGAAAGAAAGAAGTACTTTTGAGGTCCCAGAAATATATACTGGTTATTTAAAAATCCTTTCAGCTTATACTAAAAAGGGATATTTTGTACTCTACAGCTTATGCGCAATCTTTTGGGAACCCATTTGGGCCACAGTGCCATATGCAACATGTGTCGTATCATGGAGGACAGGTACATAAAATCTTGTCATATGGGGATGATACTAAAGAAAAATGAGAAACCAATGGTCATAACATTTAAATAATTGAAAACATAGTTATTAAAGGCTTCTTCCATCAGTGTACAAAACCCACAGATGTTAGTGCTATTTTGGTTTGTTTTATAAGTTGCTTCTTTGCTTGTATACTACACTCAAGATTTCTTTCTTTCTCTTGTTCAGTGATTAGCATATTTATTTCTTTTTACTCATGGTTCCCAGAGTTCTCTTATTTCCTTCTTCACCTATAACTGCATAACTTCTAGTCTTTATTTTTGGTCTTCATTTTTATGTCCGTTCTTCCTTACCACCGCCATCTCCCACTCCTTTCTCTGGTCTTAGCTTCTATTCTTAAGAATTCCATGTGATCATTGGAAAGAGGGTTGGTAATGGCACTTGGAGGAAACATAACACTAAGCTCTCTACTATATGTTTTGTACCTCTATTATAATTATGTTCTGTGCTTGGGAAATGGTTTTAGAGCCTACATGGAAGATGCCCCTTTGCTGAGAGGAGCAGTATTCTTTGTTGGGATGGCTCTTTGGGGAGCTCACAGACTGTATTCACTCAAGAACTCACCTACATCAGTATTGCCTTCTTTTTATGAGGTAAAGTGTTTCTCATGGTCATAAAAATAAGGGCTTATATTTGAAATCTCTGCTCAAAAATAAAAAGGTTTTAGAGAGTCAACATCATGGTGTCTGAGGTGATATCTTTACATGCTTGCTTTAATTAATTAATTAATGTTATTTTAAAATATGATGAATCTTGTTTTGATATAGAAACATAACTAGTTTCATAACTTTTTTATATAATTCCAAATTACTTTCTAAAACTGTAAGGCTAATTTACAACATCATCAATTCATTAGCATGTGTGCCTGTTTTCCTATAGCTGAATTGGGCAGTTAGGTGATAAAATGGATAGAGCACTAAACTTGAAGTCAGGAATATCTGAGGTCAAATTTGACCCCTCCCCTAGATGACAAGTAATCAATATATTTTAAACATGTTCAATTATTTTATACATATTTCTGCAATTATAATGTTGCACAAGAAAAATTAAATCAAAAAAGAAAAAATTTTTAAGAACCACTAAAATGTAAGCAAACAACAACAAAAAAGGTGAAAATCCTATGTTTTGATCCACACTCAGTCCCCATGGTCCTCTCACTAGGTGCAGATGGCTCTTTTCATCACAAGACCATTGGAACTGACATGAATCACTTCGCTTTTGAAAAGAGCCACATCTGTCAGAATTGATCATCTATTCTATAGTCCTTTTTCCTTTATTTTATTCTTTCTTGGTTTGAGTATTAGAACTTGTCTTTCATTTTATCCTTTAAAAAAAAATAATAGCTTTTTATTTTTCCAAATACATGCAAAAATAGTTTTCAACATTCACCCCTTCAAAACCTTGTGTTCCTCTCCTAGATGGCAAGCAATCCAATATAGCTTAAACATTTTCAATAACTTATCTTTCTCATGATGAAGTCTATCTGATAAGATGCTTTTTTTTTACTTATGAAAAGACTGCACGTAGGGTGAGAATTAATTTTTTAAAATTGTTTAATCAGCTCACTTTTTTGTAATCAATAAAAGATGATAAATTTTACTTAAACTTCTCCCTTTATTTTCCTTAATTACTTTTATTTATGTCTTTTTAATATCAAAGTTATTTACAAACATATCCCCTTACTGAATCTGATTATGTAAGCAAGATAAATTAAAGCAAAATTCAACTATATTCCAATATTATAATCAACATATTTCATGCATGGTTGTCTAGTTTTCTACCACGAGGAATGAGGTGTTTTTTCTTATATCTCCATCTCATCTTCCCCTCTTAAAATTCTTTGTTTTACCTCAGAAGTGTGCTTAAGAACCAGTTCCTACACTACTATTTACATGAATCATTTCCTTCTGCCCTCTCCATTTATTATGTAGTTATTTTATATTTATTTTTTATGTACTTTGTTCCTCTCTTAAGAGACTTTCACTTTTTGTCCTTGTAGATCTCTAGTACTTCATATATAGAAGGTGCTTAGTAAATATTTGGCTTGACTGACTGACTTTTTATCTGGGACAAAATTGGTCTCTGCAATTAACCTTAGTTCATTAGCAACTTAGCATTATTTTCATTTATACTACTGTAGTCTTCATGTGTCTCTGAATTCTATTATTGATTACTTATGGCATAATATTCTCTGTGTATATGTATGTGTGATCAGAGTTTGTACATTTATTTCCCAATTGAAATGTATCCCCTTTGTTTCCCATTTTTTCCTATCACAAAAAAATTCTATGATTATTTTGTTACATATGGGAACTTTCTTTTTGTTATTGATCTCTTTGGGGAGAAATGCTCAATTAATAAATGATTAAACCTACATTCTGATTTAGCAACTTTCCTTAAATTCCAAATTATTTGACAGAATAGTTGGACCAGTTCACAGAGATGAGTCACCAGTAGCATATTATTAATGTGTCTATTTCCCTATAGGCCATCCAAAATTTATTAATTGTCTTTTTAAAAAAAATCATATTCTATTTGAGCAAAAACTTCAATTGTTTTAATTTATATTTTTATTATTAGTGCTTTGAAGCAATTGTTCACATGACTAATATTTTCATTTTCTTTTGAGAACTGTTTGATTAAACATCTTTGGAGCTCTTGGTGCTCTAGGCAGCTCTGTAAAGCAGCAAACTGCAGAGGGGAGGTTGGTGTTTCCTTCTCTGAAAGTTCTTGTCCTGGGGCAATACAGATCCTGTCCCTCTCCCCGGTAAAGAAAAAGGTCTTTTTCTTCTGTGACCTCTGTTTTACATGACTTAGGTACCAACACTTTCTCACATTGTTTGTGATCATAGTCATAATGCTGCCTTCAAGCTCCTGTTGTGTTTTATGGCTTTCAGAGTACTTAAACATACATCATCTTCCTTTGCTCTTCACAAGAGCTCTTTAGAGGAAGTTCTAATAGGTACCACTCCCATTTTCTGATAAAGAAGCTAAGGTTCCCAGAGATTGAGTAATGTTTCCCAAATTATAGCCTTGATGGTAGCAGGATGAACACTGGGAGCCAGGCTCTAAGTCTTGGTCACATTCTTTCCATTGGATTGGGTTGTTAGGAAGATATGGGGGAGAAGGGGGACAATCTGTAGTTTGCTCAAGATTTTCAGCTGTCCCTGATTCTCTTTGCATGTGGGTTTTGGGACACCACTAGTCTCCCAGAATCCAGAGCAGAATCCATTTCTTTGTGAAATGACTATTACTGATAACAACTGCCTTTTCCCCATTTTGATTAAGGTTTCAAAACTAGATTCTGTTCTGAAAATGAACTTATTTGCAGTATAGGCATTCAACTAGCATCTTTGTGGCAGGAACATTGAATAAGAATTGTACAAGAGGGATAGCTAGATGGTGCAGTAGATAGAGCACCAGCCCTGAAGTCAGGAGGACCTAAATTCAAATCTAGCCTCATACACTTAACACTTCTAGCTGTGTGACTCTGGGCAAGTCAGTTAAGCCTAATTGCCTCAGCAAAACAAAAACAAAACAAAAAAAGAATTGTTCAAGGTTCTGGGCTCAGCTCTGGGGACATAATATAAAAAGAAAATGAAACAAATTTTAATTTCAAGAAATTTAAATTCTGTAAGGAGAATGAGAGAAAGATGTACTTATACAATGATATATAGAATAACTAAAAAACAAATAAAGCAATTGTCAAGGATGAGCACTAGCAATGGAGTGAAGGGGAAGGGACTGTAGAAAGGCTTCATTTAGAAAATGTTGCTTGACTTAGGTTTGGAAGGAAGAAAAAGATTTTCAGAGTTGGAAGTGAGAAGGAACTGAGCCATGGGGGATGGTTAATTAAGGGCATGGAAACAAAAGATGGCCTCCCATGTGTGAAAAGCAAGCAGAAGACTTGTACAGTTAGGTTATAGAAGGTGAGAAAGGGACTAATACATAATGAAGATGAAATATAGGATGAGGCTAAATAGTAAAAGGCTTTAGCTTTAAGCTAAACAAGAGTTTATAGTTTATCCTAGAAACAAAAGTGAACTACTAGAGTTTAAGTGGGGAACTGATATGGTCATATTTGTGCTTAAGGAAAACTTAAGCTACTATATGGAGGATAGTAGCTTAAGAGTGAGGAGAGACATGAGAAGGGGAAGTAAATTAGGAAGTTATTATAGTAGGCAAAAGATGATGAAGGCCTGATCTAAGGTGATGTCTGTGTAAGAAGCAATAAAGGGAATGTGTAAGAGATTGGAGATAGAAATGGCAAGATTTGGTAACTGGTTGGATATGTGGAGTGAGAAGGAATGAAGAGTCAAGGATTACAATGAGGTCACAAACTTGGGAGACCAGAAAAATAGTGTTGCTACTAAAAATAGGGAAGTTTGGGAAAAGAGGTGGGTTTTATGGGAAAGATAGTGAGGTCTGTTTTAGACATTTTGAATTTTAGCTGTCCTGAGATAATCTTTGAAACAGCCAATAAACATTTAGTATTGTGGGACTAAAACTCAGACTAGGGCTGAATGTATAAGTCTGTGAGTCAACTACATGGAGGAGATACTCAAACCTGAGGAAGCTAATGACATCAGCAAGGAAAAGAGTATAGAGAGAAAAGAGAAGAGGGTCCAGGGACACTCTCATTGAGGAAGGGGTTATGATCAAGCAAAAGAAGACTTAGAAGGTATAATGAGATGAGTAGCTGGAGAACCAGGAGAGAGGATCCAGGAGATGAGCATGGTGGCAGTGCCATATGCACTTAAAGATTAGGGCTGAATAAAGACTGTTAGACTTCAAAAATAAGAAATTGTTGGTAACTTGGGAAAAGTAGTTTCAGTTAAGCTAAGAGCTAGGTTACAAAGTGTCGAGGAGTAAGTGGAAGGAGAGGAAGGAAAGATAGTAAATGTTGACAGCTATTTCTAAGAATTTGAGAAAGAGAAGAAAGCTACAATTAAGGGATAGTAAGGTCTAGAAGTCTTTTAAGGATTGGGGAATCAGGTATATTTAAAAGTACTAAGTATGGAAGAAACCAATTAGATAGGGAGAGGTTTAATTTTAGAGAGGGAACGATTGCCAGGGTAATCTGTTGGAGAAGATAAAGGGATGGAATCAAGGATATATACATATAGAGGGGTGAGCCTTGGCAAAGAGAAGGGCTACCCATTATCTATGTGGACAAATGGAGACTAGAGGAAAGGAAGAGAGATTGGAGGATAATGACTAGGAGTTTTTAGTTGAAATGTTTAATGCAATTAAATGTTTAATGAGTTGTGAGTTGTCCCTTCTCAAGTGTCTGGCCCCCATGATCCCAAGGTTATGATAACTTTCAGGAGCCTTACACTAGTGACCTAGAAACTGCTGACTTTGGAACATTCAATTTGAAATTGTTTTCTAGGCCATGACTTGCCCCAATGAAGTGGTATCATATGAGATAGTCCTGTCTGTGACCAGACTTGTGAAGAAGTACAGAAAGGAGCTACAAGCTGTCACATGGGACATTCTTCTAAAAATTATTGAGCGACTTCTACAGCAATTGCAGGTGAGTACAGAGGGAAGATATCAGCCAAAGTAACCAGTGTTACTTTATTCTAATAGATATGCTAATTTGTATCCATCCACAAGAATGAGTTTTATCCCTTTGGCTAGCTATGTTGAGATTTCTTTTTCTCTTCTTGTTCAGTTTCTGGAGATTCTTTAGAAATTGATTCCAGAACCTGTAGTAGATACTCATTTATTTACTTTCAATGAGGACAAATCCTAAACTTTTGAGAGTGAGTTTAGATTTTGGAAGCCACCATCATTTAGAGTTCAATGAATTAAGTAGATAATTTATATTGGGAAATACTTTTTTTTTTTTGACCAAAAAATGAGTTGTAAAAAAACTGATCGTTTAGAAAAAAGGGATCAATCCCTTATTAACTGGGCTTGAAGCTGAATTCTGTCCTGAGTAGTTTCACATTATAGGCAAGAGAATTAGTCTAACCCCTACATTTTACATGTGGTAAAACTGAGACTTTGCAAGGTTAAAGAAATTACCTGGTATCAGACAAGAACTGGAAAGCCAAGCTTTGCATGCTGTTCTTCTGTCTATCGGACATTCTTTCTACTATCTTAAAGACCTAAAAAGTAATAAAATTGGCATTTTTGTTTGTTTTCTTTTCTTTTTAATTAAAGCTTTTTATTTACAAAGCATATGCATGGGTAGGGTACTTTTTTCAACATTGACCCTTGCATTACTTTTTGGTGCAGATTTTCCCCTTTCCCCTTAACACCTTCCCTAGCTGGCAGGTAGTTCAATACATGTTAAATATGTTAAAAAAAACATGTTAGATCCAATATCTATATGTATACGTAGTTATACAGTTATCTTGTTGTGAAAGAAAAATCAGATCAAGAAGGAAGAAAAAGAAAAATTTGAGAAAGAAAACACAATGCAAACAAGTAATAGAGAGAGTGAGAATGTTATGTTGTGTTCCACACTCTGTTCCCACGGTTCTCTCTCTGGATGTAGATAGCTCTCTTCATCACTGAATAAGTGGAACTGGTTTGAATCATCTCAATATTGAGGAGAGCCACGTTCATCAGAATTGATCATTTTATAGTCTTGTTGTTGCCATGTATAATAATCTGGTTCTGCTCATTTCACTTAGCATCAGTTGATGTAAGTCTCTCCAAGCCTCTCTGAAATCATCTTGCTGGTCATTTCTTACAGAACAATAATACTCCATAACATTCATGTACCACAATTTATTCAGTCATTCCTCAACTGATGGGCATCTACTCAGTTTCCAGTTTTTAGTTACTACAAAAATGGTTGCCACAAACATTTTTGCATGTGTGGGTCCCTTTCCCTTCTTTAAGATCTCTTTGGAATATAAGCCCAGTAGTAACACTGATGGATCAAAGGGTATGCACAGTTTGATAACTTTTTGAGCATAGTTCCAAATTGCTCTCCAGAATGAAGATCCATTCACAGTTCCATCAACAATGTATCAGTGTCCCAGTAAAACTGTTATTTTTATAAAATTCAGAAATTGACTCTGAAGGTCATTACTAGAAAAGAACCCAGGCTTGGTCTGAGCAAAGTTTGCTTTATTGCAACAAATGTGCAGCCTCCAAAGGGAAGTACTGTGAAAAGGGATACATTCATCGACACATATAGAAGTCCTAGCTTTGAAATAAGGGTTTGTTACATTGATTTATAATCATACTTTGTAATTTAAAACTATATTTCATATTTTGGTTCAGTGGTTACATAGGATTTAATGTTTAAATGAGGAGCTTAGATTTAGTACTTCTTTTGTGTATCTTAGAAGTGAATAGATAAAATAGGTCTGCTGGCCTCAGGGTTGATACATGTAACAACTGATAGGTTGTTATAGTAACACTGTATACTGTATACAAGTAATACCGATAGTGAAGTGCTTTTTGACTTGAGGAAAGGATTTAGGTAACATATCCAAAGAAAGCTTGATCTTGCCTATTCTATGGCTGGCTCTTGCTTAGATGCCTTAGCAATATTTGTTTATTGCTACTTAGTATTAGTTGGCTATTCCCTTACTGTCCTCAAGGAGACTGTGTATGAAATCCCCGGCCCAAGTGTGGAAGAATGGCTGTTGAGAAGATGCTTATATTCCAAGTGATATAGTACCTTGGTACTCTCTTCTCCCTCTCTTTCCCTTGTTGCTAGCTTAATTATCTTCAGTGATTGTTCTGTGATGTAAGGAAAACATAGAGGTAGTGCCTCTACTATCATCCCCAAGCACTGCATTAGTGCCTGGGCCAGAAGAGAAAGGGAAGAGAGCCATGCAGTTGGTGTCAGGGCTGAATTTGGTCTGTACAGCATAAAATTTGTTCAGCAGTCCTGGAGCAATAGAAAAGATCTTAGCTTGATTCCACATAAACCACTTGACAATTTTGTATTACAGAGTATAGAGAGCCAAGAGCTCAAAACTATTGTTCATGATTTGTTGACTACTGTGGAAGAGCTCTGTGATCAGAATGAATTCCATGGCTCAGAGGAAAGATTCTTTGAACTTGTCGAGAGATGTGCCGATCAGCGACCTGTAAGAGCATTTTCTCCAAATTCCTTTTTTTTTGTCCCTGTTTCCCCAATCTCTTTTTCCCCCTGGAGCCTTTTCTTTTATGAAGAAAGTATACTTTGGGGGAGGAGGAAGATGGTAGGAGCCCAAAATGGGCGGGGATGAAAATAGGTAAATGAGGGCAGTTTGATGTGAGGTCCCATCTCTGAAGAGCTAATGACGAGTAAAATCAGAAATCATGTTGGTTTGGCTCCCTGCCTGCTTTTTTTGCATCCAAATTTTGCAAGATTTATGTTCCACTAGGGAATTATACCAGGATTTCTGTGAAACTCAATTATCATATGTCAATTGAAGGGCACTTCAGTAGCCTAACCATCAATTTCTTCCCACCTGTGCAGAGGAAGTTGAAGGGGCAGGTTCTGAGATTTTATTGCCACCCTGGAGCTCCTGCCTTTAGCACATCTGCTTCCCACACTGCATTCAGCAATTTTTCCCAGAAAAATACAACTTGAGACCAAGATTTTTACATACTTTTTTTCTCTTTAATTCTTATTGCTGCCACTTTACTGCCTTTGTTCTCAATGAGTCATAGGTGGTGGTGACTGCCAAAAGGTTAATCTAACCTAGCAAATTTGTGTAACTGCCCAGATCAGCAACAGGGGGACATGTTTATTTGAAAGCTGCTTCTAAAAGAGGAAAAAGTTTTGATGGTTGAAGCAATTTTGTTAATACAAAAGTTTCCTTCTTTTTGACAGGAGTCCTCCCTTTTAAACTTAATAACGTATAGAGCTCAGTCAATTCATCCTGCCAAGGATGGCTGGATTCATAATTTGCAGTTACTAATGGAGAGATTCTTCAGGTAGGTAAAATTTTCAGTTATTGTTTTCAGAACATACCTATTTAAATCCCTGAATTTTAGATCTTAGAAATAGAAAATGACAACATTCATTTTAAATGCCTGGCCTCGAGATGTTTCTGCTGAATATGGCTTCTGAATTTTTAACAAGATTTTTTTTAACAAATAAAGATTTGGTTTCTAAGTGGTCAGATTTCATTTACAAAACTATTGCATTAATTTTAGACACTTAGAGACAATCACGTTTTTAAAACTGCCAGAACACATCTCTCTTCTGCTAAATTTGGATTCCCAATTCAGCAGTTGGAAATCTGACTGTAGAATATAGTCATAATATTATGATCAGAATTTAATCTGTTTCTAATATGGACGATTTGAAAGTTGACCAAGGCCTTTACTTTGCTGGCTCCTTTCAGTGTTTTCATGCTCAAGTATACTATGGAGACTGCTTGATGAATTCTTGAGGTCTAGAATGTGAATATTCACACATACTGCTATATATGAGGATGAGAAAGGTGGGAACATCTGCTCTGTTGTCTTTGTCTTCCAGTAAACTTCATTCATTTGCACTTGCTTTTCCCTTCAGGAATGAGACCCGCAGTGCTGTACGAATTAAAGTACTGGATGTTTTGTCCTTTGTTCTGAGCATTAACAGCCAGTTTTATGAGGTGTGTATTTCATGAGTGTTCCTGGGGAAGCTCAGGACAGGCCGTGAGAACAGAGAGGGTGCATGGGGATGAGAACTTGCTGAGTGCAGATTGCTTGTGGTTCGTCCTTCATTCTTGAAGAAGACTGATGATATCACAGGGATGTTGGCTTAATTTTTGAGTGAATTGGATTTAATGAGGCAGAGCTCATACTGTTGCCAGCTTCATTTTCTCCTCTAGAATCATCAGTGTTCAATGGTAAGACATAAGTCAAGGTGACTTGTGATCCCTGGGATGCAATGGATGAACTTGGCCTTTCTAAATTACGGTCTTTTCTAGGGTTGGCCAAAGAAATATGCCAGGGGCAACTTGGTGCTACAGTGGTTAGAGCACTGGGCCTGGAGTCAGGTCTGCCTCAGATACTTACTAGTGATCCCAAACAAGTCATTTTACCTGTCTGCCTCAGTTTCATCATCTATAAAATGGGGATGATAATAATAGCACCAACTTTTCAAGGCTGTTCTGAATATCATGAGAGAGAGTATTTGTAAATCACTTGGCCCTGTGCTTGCCACGTAGTAGATACTATATAAATGTCATCTATTATTATTATGTTTATCCCTAACCACTGAGGGCCCTTTTCTGCAGATTCCAGCTTTATTCTACTCAGGCATGCTCTGGTTAGGTACTGTCTTGCCCTTGTAAAGTTACTGTATCTTTGGGATAACCTAATCTTTTTCTTTATAGGGATTTACAATTTAGACCTCATAATATATTTGCTTTAAAAGTCTTCTTGTTGGGGCAGCTAGGTGGAGCAGTGGATAGAGCACCAGCCTTGAATTCAGGAGGATCTGAGTTCAAATCTGGTCTCAGACACTTAACACTTCCTAGCTGTGTGACCCTGGGCAAGTCACTTCACCCCAGCCTCCCCCCCCCAAAAAAAAAAAGTCTTCTTGTTGAAATCTCGTAAAAGAAGGATGCAGGTGGTTTGGTCTTAGACATATCTTTTTTTGGTCTATCTAACCTGGAGATTTGGATACTTATCCTTCCTTATGCATCACACATCTGTCTGGTGATTAAAAAGTTGTTCCCCATGCCCTCTGATGAAATCTGGTAGATATATCAGGGCACATGTAAAGAGTAACATGGGAAATAGTGGTGGCACCTTTGGCTTTTACAGGTTGTGTCCTTTGTGGGTCTTTAGATTATTCCCTTTGGGTAAATGCCATTCTTTTTTTGTCTTGTCTTTTGGCGTCATTCTCTTAAATCCTGATTTTCTTTACAAAGAAAAGACTTTGGGAATATTTGTCTGATTCCATAAGTTGACTATTAGCTTTCTAAAGTTTTTAATAAATGATGTTTCTAAATGAGATCTGATAAATTAATGTCATGCACAGTAGTAGACATTCCTTATAACTATATTCTTTCTTGCCGTAGGAGGAGCTGATTAACATGGTAGTCATCTCACAACTAGCCCACATTCCTGAGGACAAAGACCACCAAGTCCGAAAACTAGCTACTCAGCTGCTGGTAGACCTGGCAGAATGCTGTCACACTCATCACTTTAACAGTTTACTGGATATCATTGAAAAGGTAGGATTTTCTCAAAATTGGAGATGTTACTTAGGCACAAATTGTGCCTGAGGCAAACTATCTGACACAGACATTGCTCCAAATCCAGGCAGTGAATATATATACGCCTATGCACCTTCTGAAGCCCCTGTCTTAATTGACATGAAAATCTTGAACATTTATTGAAGTGAGAGAAATAAACTTTTTTTTTTTTTTTAAAGGACAAGGGAAGACTGATATAATCTGCTTGATAAGCAGAGCACAGGTTTGAGAAATACTGAAGTAACAGTTGTGAGTTCAGTATTAAAATTTTTTTTTTTCTTATAGGTAATTGCTCGTTCACTTTCTCCTCCTCCTGAATTGGAAGACCGGGATTTAGCTTCATATTCAGCTTCCTTAGAAGATGTGAAAACTGCTGTACTTGGTCTGCTGGTTATCCTTCAGGTGAGTTCTTTAGAACAAGGCATCTTAAACTTTAAGCTTCTTAAACTTCAAGAAAAACCCCCTTTTCCTGAAAACATTTTACATGGCTTGAGGTATTTAGGTATATAAACTTGGTATACAAATCAAGCATTTATTGATAATACATCTCCCCCCCCCTTTGGGGTTAAGTGACTTGCCCAGGGTCACACAGCTAGGAAGTGTTAAGTGTCTGAGATCGGATTTGAACTCGGGTCCTCCTGAATTCAAAGCTGGTGCTCTATCCACTGCGCCACCTAGCTGCCCCCGATAATACACCTTAAAGAAATTTGCTTAATATTATTCTTTGGGGGTATGTATGATTTTTCCAATTATTAAAGATGAAAGCACATTTGAATACTAATGAGATGGATGTGCTTGTTTATTTTTACATAAAGAATTAAATCTTAGCAGAATATTTGATACTTTTTATTGTTGCCAAATTTTTTGTGATCCCCACATTCAATTACATGACCTCTGCAAAGGGTTGTGACTCACAATTTAAGAAGCTTTGCTCTAGAAAGGGAGCTTTAGAAATTTCATTCATTCTTTTCTGGAAAAAGTTTTCTAAGTTGAATCTGACTACTTTCTCAGGATTTCAATCTCTGTGATTATCTTCCTTCTGAAGATGTCTGTGAAAGTGAATGCATCTCAGTAGACCTGTGTCTGTCCTGTTAAAATTCTCTGTTATAATTATCTATATTCCATTGACTGTTTAAGTTCTTCTCTAGGTGGCCCATGACCTAGCTTCTTAATGACTACCAAACACTTGTTCTCCAGTACAGCTGGGTTATAAGCTATTCTGATTTTCTGAGTAGTCCTCTTAAATACTAAGTTACTCACTTCTGAGTTGTAATAAAGTCATTATTCTATAGATATTATTAAAATTTTGTGCCCAATTAAAAAAAAATACTAAGGTACTCTTCAGAGATTACCAATTTTTTAAAGAATTAGACAAGACCAGTATTTTCTTCTTTTTCTTTTTTTTTAAGTGAGGCAATTGGGGGTTAAATGACTTTTGCCCAGGGTCATACACCCTAGTACTTATAGCTAGTAAGTATTAAGTATCTGAGCATAGATTTGAACTCTGGTCCTCCTGACTCCAAGACTAGAATTATCCAATGTGCCTTCTAGCTGCTTGCATTATTTACTTCTTAACATACTGTCTTTCCTTGTTCAGAAAGGACTTCACAATCAGTCTTTTGAAGATTAGATTTCATCACTTCTAACATCAATTAATAGTACCTAATATGGAAAGCTGTTCAGATTTACAAAAATGGGGGGACAACTAGGAGGCATAGTGGATAGAGCACCAGTCCTGAAGTCAGGAGGGCTGAGTTCAAATCTGGTCTCAGACACTTCCTAGCTGTGTGACCCTGGGCAGGTCACTTAACCCCAATTGCCTCAGCAACACATAAATAAATAAATAATAAAAATAAAAAGATTTACAAAAATGCTTTATGTGGATCTCATTTGAGCCTTAATACAACTTTAAGAGGTAAATACTCCATTTAGCTACTGAGGATAGATTTAGAGAGTTTAAATGATATACCATGATCACAGAGCATCGTAAATTTGGAAGCAAAATTTGTACATAGGTCATGAGAATCTAGGGTGTTTGTGATGCCAGATCCCCATGTGTCCAAAATTGAGCTGCTTTCTCTTTAAAACTCCTGCCTCTGATCTCACAATTTCTAGACACTGCTATTCACTTATGCTTTTGTATTTGAAACTTTAGTGCTATTTTTGAACTTTATTTCTCTTTTTCCCTCAATTCCAGTTAACCAAGTCTTCTTGATTTTGCCTCCACATGATATGTTGCTTTTATTCTCACTATCACATGCTTTCATAATTGCCTATGAGACTTGTTACAATAGCCTTCTCAACTGTCCTTCACCTCTACTTTTTATCTCCACCAGTTTATTCTTCTTACTTTTGAATAATTCAGCTTCCATGAACTGCCCATTTCACTCATCCTACTTAATACCTTTAAATGGTTCCTTAACTTATATGGAGTAAAAGTTTGAATACTTTAGTTTGGAATTCAAGACTTTCTATGAGCGCTGTCTACTATCTATATATTTTTTTCTCTAAAAGAGAATTCTGAGCTTAACAAACACTAAATAAAGGGAGCATTTCCATATACATTACAGAAGAAGAGGAAGGGATCATACATGAAATTGTGAATCTCTATTTATGGAGGGCTTACTTTTCTTTTCAGTATATGATAACTTCACCAAGTAATTTTCAAAGCTTTTCTCCTTGTCTACTTTTTTCTGTTCTCTTATTTAATTTTTTAAAATTTTGTTTAGAATTCCTATCCTTACCCTCTCTTCTTCTCATCTCTTTCCTTACTGGGAAAAAAAATAAAACAAAAAAAAAAATCTGCTAATAAGTATATACAGTCAAGCAAAACATTAGCTGTATCCATATAGCTATGGTTGTTGTCTTCTGCATATTGAGGCCATTATCTTAGTATGCTTCATCATTGGCACTGTGGAATTATGATTAGTTGTCACATGATAGAGTTCATAAGTCTCTCCAGGTTGTTTTCTTTTTCACCCTTGCAAAACTTTGTGTTCCAAATTTTTTCTCCCTCCTTTCCTCCCATTTCTTCTATACATATTTCTACAATTATCATGTTATATTTCTTTTTATCTTTTTCACTTTTTCATTTTTATCTATTTCATTTTATCTTATTACATTTCTTTTCTTTTTGTAAGGCAGTCAGGGTTAAGTGACTTGCCCAGGGTCATATAACTAGTAAGTATCAAGTATCTGAGACCAAATTTGAACTCAGGTCCTTGTATTTCTGGGGCTGGTGCTCTATTGTACCACTCTAGGTTGTTCTTGATATTACCTACTACATATCTCCCTGAGTTGTTATGAAGAAAGGGCTATGTAAATCTTAAAATATTATTTGATTTTTGTTGTTATTATTTTTCTATCTATATTTCATACTATGTTTCTCTATATACACTGTTCTTTCCTAATAAGACTTCTTATTATAGAGTGTTTCCCTAAGTTTGGAATCCCCTCCCCATTATGATCCCTATCTTCATCAAATGCAGAAAGGCAGAAATAATAAATGCCTCCTTTTCAGATCACAATGCAATAAAAACTATATTCAATAAAGGGACAGAGAAAGATAGACTAAAAACTAATTGGAAATCAAATAATCTAATTAAAAAAAATGAGTGGGTCAAACAACAATTCACAGAAACAATCCATAATTTTATCCAAGAGAATGACAATAAAACAACATATCAAAACCTATGGGATACAGTTAACACAGTTCTTAGGGGAAATTTTATAACTCTGAATAGCTACATAAATAAAATAGAGAAAGAGATAAATGAATTGGGCATGCAGCCAAAAATGCTAGAAAAAGAACAAATTAAAAACCCCCAATACCAAATTAGAAATTCTGAAACTCAAAGGAAAAATTAATAAAACTGGAACTAAGAAAACTATTGAACTAATAGATAAAACTGAGAGTTGATTTTATGAAAAAAACCAACAAAATAGATGAACCTTTGGTTAATTTGATTAGAAAAAAGGAAAAAAAATCACCAGCATCAAAAATGAGAAGGATGAACTTACCACCAATGAAAAAGAAATTAAAGCAATAATTAGGAGCTATTTTGTCTTTCTTTATGGCAACAACTCTGACAATCTAACCAAAACGGATGAATATTGTCAAAAATATAAGCTGTCCAGATTAATAGAAGAAGAAATAAATTACTTAAATAGTCCCATTTTACAAAAAGAAACTGAAAATTTCATTAATGAACTCTCTAAATAAAAAATCTCCAGGGCCAGATGGATTCACAAGTGAATTCTACCAAATATTTAAAGAACAGTTAATTCCAATACTATGTAAACTGTTTGGAAAAATACATAAAGAAAGAGTACTGCCAAGTTCCTTCTATGATACAAATATGGCACTGATACCTAAAGCAGGAAGAGCTAAAACAAAGAAAATTACAGACCAATCTCCCTAATGAATATTGATGTAAAATTTTAAATAAAATATTAGCAAAGAGATTATAGCAGCTTATCAGCAGGATAATGCACTGTGACCAAGTAAAATTTATGCCAAGGATGCAGGGCTAGTTCAATATCGGGAAAACTATTAATTGATTATATAAAAAACAAAACCAACAGAAATCATATGATAATTTCAATAGATGGAGAAAAAGCTTTTGACAAAACACAGCACCCATTCCTATTAAAAACACTAGAGAGCATAGGGATGAAAGAAGCTTTCCTTAAAATAAAGTATCTATCAAAAACTACTAGCAAGCATTGCTTGTAATGGAGAGAAGTGGATGCATTCCCAATAAGATCAGGGGTGAAACAAGGATGCCCATTATTGTTATGAACCAGAACTTGAAACAAGGTGCTAAGTTAGTGGAATTGGTAGAGACAATAGTTATTTAGCATGGTGTTTAACAGTTCTCTAGTTCAGTACATGTACTTAGTACTTACTATAGTTCTACAAGATTTACACCTTTGACAAGAGACCATATAAGCTTCGACAAGCTCAGCCAGAGTCAGAACGAGGGAAGACAGAGAAGTGGTGGCAGTTTGTCCTCCTTTGCTTTTCCACTAAAACCAAGCTCCAGAAGGCCTCCAGAAAGCTGCCCATCCCCAGGAAGGAGATAATAAAGGATCTGAAAGTTAACCGGGCTCCAGGAAAGGAAACAAGACTTTGAAGGAGACAATAAAGGATTTGGACTTTTACCCCTGGCTACTCGTGTGGTGATTACTGAACTGAAATGAAGGCTGCTCCCAGAGACCCCAAGAAAACCTCAACAGAGAACTACTGACAAAACAGAATTACTGACAAAAGTCCATCAGCAAGAGATAGAAAGAGAAATTCTGCAATCCCTACCTTTAGGGAGTGTCATATCTGTTAGAATAGATATGACTTAAGGAGCTTTTAAAATTTCTACCCTTCTCGACTCAACTATAACCTGCTTCCTCTAGGAAAGTTTTTCTAGTTCTTCAAAATGATAATGATCTTTCTTTCCCCAGACTTTTATTCAGTTTCAGATTTTTTTTTTCCTCCCAGAAAACTTGTATTAAGCTTGCTTTGTCAGATGAAGGTGTTATGCTAGGGATACAAATGCAGAAATGTATATCTTTGCCTTCAGGAAGCTAACATGCTACTAAAGAAAGACTGTGCCATACAAATGGGTGTTGTATAAAGTAAGGAGTGCTAGGAGTCAAAGGACTGAGTATCTAAAAAAATTTGAGGAGGAAAGTGAGCATGCTTTCAATTGCAGGAGATCAGTAAAGGAGTCCCAAGTAAGATGGTGCCAGAACTGAGCTTTGAAGGAAATTAAAGCTTCTGAAGGGAAGAAATGAAGAGAAAATGCATTCTAGATTATGTAGCCTTTAGTAATACATAGAGATAGATGATGAAATGCTAAGATTAGGGAACAACTAATTAGGGTTAGATTATATGGTATAGGGGTAGGTATTTAAAAGGAAGGAATGTGAAATAAATCTGAACAGGGTAGATCAAATTTTGAAGGACTTTTAAATTCTAGGTTAAAGAATTTATATTTTATCTTAGAGGCAATATGGAACCACAAAGGATTTTTTAGCAGGACAATGACATGATCGAAACCATGCCTTAGGAAGTTAATTTTGGTAGTAATGGGAAGGATGGATTAGGATAGTGGAGACTGGGGAAACTCAAGGCAATGAGAGCAATTGGAAGTTTATTATAATACTTCAGAAGAGAGGTGATAAGGGCCTTAAAATAGTAGTAAAGTGAATATGAGAGAAACAGATGGTTGTGAAGGATAATGTGGAAGTAGAATGCAAACTTGATAATGACTTAGATGTCAGATGGGGCTAGTGAAGAAAGAATGAAGGATAACTAGTGAAGTTTCAAGTCTGTATGACTAAGAGAATGTAGTGTCATTAACAGAAATGGAAGTTGGGAGAAGGGCAGGTTTTCTCAGAAGGTATGTTTTGGATATTGTAAAATTTAAGGCTTTGGCAGAGTATATTCAAGTGAAGATTTCTAGTAGGCAGTTGGAGACAGGTTGTGAGACACAAATTCAGGAAAGAGATGAGAGCTGGAGCTATAAATCTGGAAGCAATTTATAGAAAGAGGATACTTGAGTCCATAGGAACAGATGAGAAAAAGAGGGCAAAGAAATAAGGGAAGATGTCTGCAGACAAGGGTTTGAGGATGTTTAGGGGGTAGGAGATGATGATGATTCAGCAAGGGAGATGAGAAAATGAATAATCAGATGGAAGAAAATTATGAGAAATTGGTGCTGCAAAAGCCAGGAGAGAAAAAGATAAGGAATGTTGAACACTATGCAAAGGTCAAGGAGGTAGCAATTATGAGATCATTACTTTTGTGGGAGTAGTTTTTGAGAGTAGTGGGTTGGAAATGGATTACAAAAGGTTTTAAAAGTGAGTGGATGGGGTGGGGGTGGGGGAGTAGAAATAACCAATAGAGATTCTTCCTAGGAGTTGAGTAGTGAAAGGAAGTGATAGTTTAGAAATTAGGGCTTGGGGGGGGAAAGTACCTTTGTATCATAGTTCCAGTGTTTGTGTATATCTATAGATTTTGTGGTTATTAACTCTGTGGGGTCAGGAATTGTGCCTTATCTAAATTTTTTTATCTTCCCCAGAGACTATCACAGCATTCTACATGTATAACAAACATTTAATAATGTTTGTGAAAATGAATATATTCTTTTTGTATGAATTAATAATTCATGAAATTTAATTGGAAGATAGACATACTTTATTCCTCATCAAAAGTAGACTCATATTTTCACAGATTCTAGTGCAGAAGTTCTCAAACTTTCTTAAATTTTTTTTTCATCTTCCCTAGAGACTATCATAACGTTCTACATGTATAACAAGTACTTAATAACATTTGTGAAAATGAATATGTTCTTTTTGGTATGAATTAATAATTCATAAAATTTAATTGGAATATATACATATTTTATTCCTCATTAAAAGCAGAATCATATCTCAGATTTTAATAGAGATTCTCAAACTTTCTTATTTCGAGATGGCTTAGTGTCCCAGTAATTTTTTTTTACCTAACGATTCTGTTTATTAGGTCCAAACAACTTAACAAATACTATATCCTAACAACTTAGTAGTCATTTGAAAATAAAAACACATAATTTGAAAGAAAAAATAATTGTTTTATTTTGTTTTTAAATCAAAATTATGTACTAATGCAATATGTATGCCAATTGGGCACTGCATAGCTTCTCAAAGCTGAGAATCAGACTGGACAGTGTCACCTTCATTTCTTATTCTGCATTGTTTTGTGTGTGAAGAACTTGCTTTTTTTTTTTTTTTTTTTAATCGTAACACCCAATAAAAAGAAAACCAAGATTCAACAGATATGTCACAAACAAGAAAATTTGAGAAATCACTGACATAACAGAAAGTACAAGTAAACAAAAACATATCTCAGACATTTGAGAACAGAATCTGTAAGAATATAGTGGGACTTAATATTGAAATCATGCATTGCCTCAGGCCTGAGTCTCCTACAGAGACAAATGTTAATTTGCTATGTTTCTCTTGAAAATTTAAAGTATCTGATGAAATTGAAACTATTTCCACTCATATGAAAGAGTGTTCCAAATCACTACTGATCAGAGAAATGCAAATTAAGACAACTCTGAGATACCACTGTACACCTGTCAGATTGGCTAAGATGACAGGAACAAATAATGATGAATGTTGGAGGGGATGTGGGAAAACTGGGACACTGATACATTGTTGGTGGAGTTGTGAAAGAATCCAGCCATTCTGGAGAGCAATTTGGAACTATGCCCAAAAAGTTGTGAAACTGTGCATACCCTTTGACCCAGCATTGCTGTTTTGGGATTATATCCCAAAGAAATACTAAAGAGTGGAAAGGGACCTGTATGTGCCAAAATGTTTGTGGCAGCTCTTTTTGTAGTGGCTAGAAACTGGAAATTGAATGGATGCCCATCAATTGGAGAGTGGTTGGGTAAATTGTGGTATATGAAGGTTATGGAATATTATTGCTCTGTAAGAAATGACCAGCAGGAGGAATACAGAGAGGCTTGGAGAGACTTAAATCAACTGTTGGTGAGTGAAATGAGCAGAACCAGAAGATCACTATACACTTCAACAACAATACTGTATGAGGATGTATTCTGATGGAAGTGGAAATCTTCAACATAAAGAAGATGGAACTCACTTCCAGTTGATCAATGATGGACAGAAATAACTATACCCAGAGAAGGAACACTGGGAAGCGAATGTAAATTGTTAGCACTACTGTCTATCTACCCAGGTTACTTACACCTTCGGAAGCTAATAATTAATGTGCAACAAGAAAATGGTATTTACACATATTGTATCTAGGTTATATTGTAACACATGTAAAATGTATGGGATTACCTGCCATAGGGAGGAGGGAGTGGAGGGAGGGAGGGGATAATTTGGAAAAATGAATTTAAAAAAAAAAAAAAAGAAAATTTAAAGTATCCCATGGTGCCCTGAAATTCTAGTGAATGGATTTGTGGTAACAGGATGACTAGGGCTAGAGAGATGGTTCAAGAATCCTTTGTCCCACCAGCATAATGGGGGAAAAAAAAAAAAAGAATTTCAATTAATGTAAAGGGAAAATGCCTTCTGTCACTCCTTGCACAAATTGGCGTCCCAAATAAATATTTTTGGGCTCTACCATGGTTCCTTTTTGGTGAAAACATGAATCTTTTTACTATTCTACTAACTAACTTATGTTATTCTTCCACAGACCAAACTCTATACCTTGCCAGCCAGTCATGCCTCCAGAGTGTATGAGATGCTGGTCAATCACATTCAGCTGCATTATAAGCACATGTATAGGCTTCCAATAGCCAGCAGCATCAGGCTTAAGGTATGAATTGATCTCGTGGAGTTAGCAGTGGAGTCCTAATGTGGGACTGAAAGCCTTAGATGAATTAGAAAATGTCTGACACCCAATTTTGTAGCAAACAAAAACACAAAAATGGTTGAATGCTCAAAGATGCAAGTCCTGTTTAGAAACTATAATGTGGAGTAGGGGAAAGTTTCAAATGGTTTTCACTTCCATGTGCCTTTCCTACTAATTGCTATTTGCTTTCACCAAACCCATAACTAGAACTAGGTATAGATGGTGATGCAGAGAATATTCTTCATCAGCCTGACATTCCCCATTCATGGGAATGTTTCTGGTGTATTTGTTGCATCTGGCAGCTGATTCTTGTTGTGGCAGAAAGAGTCTGGAGGAGAGGAAATCTCTGAAGTGTGCAGTCCTCAGCGTGTAATGGCTGGGTTTTTATTTTTTAGTAGGTCATTGCTGAGGCTCTGTCAGTTGAGGGAGGGTAGGAAAGGAAACTATAATCAAAGTCTTTCCAAGTTTCTCGGGTCATGAAGCATTCCTCCCTGTGATGGGTGCTGGCATGTCTGGAAATACTGTTCAGCATGACAGAAGCTGCCAGCCTGCTTTGAGGAAGGACCTCTTGAATCCTCTATTGCTGAGAGACAGGGAGTCTCCTGACTAGTAACAGAATATGATAGTTCTCCTTTCTGGCTGGAATTACCTTTTGTCATCTGAAGAGGAAGTTCCATCATTGCTTGAGCCAAGCACTTGTGCGCCTTCCATATGTGGTTTGCCCTTTGTGCTGTGTCCATTGAGCCTGGAATTAGGCAGAATGTAACCCCTTTTGCTCTTGTGGTTTTGAATATTTGTTTTATATGAATTGTTAATCTGTTCTTTTCCAGGCCTTTGACTTCTTGCTGCTGCTCCGAGCTGATTCACTCCATCGTCTTGGCCTTCCCAATAAAGATGGTGTTGTGAGATTTAGCCCCTATTGCCTCTGTGACAACATGTATGTTTCTCAACTTGTTGCCTTTCCCAGACATTTATCTGTCTTTCCAAATTAGTGACTAGATTAATGCTTTGCTCTATAAGGGACATATGGGTAGAGTAGATGTCCTCTGCTGAGGGATTAAATTCTTGAAATGATGGCCCTACAATGTAGCTGTAAGGTTGAGGCTCTGAATCTTCTAGTCTTTCTCTCCCTTTGTTAGATGGATATCTAGCACTGGTGTTAATTATGCCAAATTGGATTGCGACCCCATATGGGGTCTTGTAACTGAATGTGGGCTGATTTGAGTGTTGTGAAATTATGATTTATTATCAGTAAATGTTTGAGTTGTTTATCTATTTTATATATTTGTGTGCTACTGGTTGTGTAAAAATTTCTTGGGCTAAAGGGGGTTTCAAGTGGAAGAAGTTTAAGAAGCCCTGAGTTATGTAAATCTTATACTAGTAGTAGCCATCTGAGAGAGTTGCATTTATTCCTGTAAGATCACTGACAGGAGTCCTCCAGGGTGAGTGGACAGGAAGAAGGCCATAGTATCTTTGTTATTTAGTGAGCTTGTGTGTTTCTGTTTCCTCCTCTATTTGCTCTGGCTCCCCCTTAGTGAACCTGAGAGAGGCTCTGAGAAGAAGGCCAGTGGTGGTACTCTGTCTCCACCCACGGGGCCTGCCAGCATTGCTGCACAGGGTGCATCTGTCCGCTTGGGCTATTTGCCCTATTCTCGGTTCTTTGGGGTGCTGCTTCAGTGTTTGAAGCAGGTAAGCAATTGTTCCTTTTACCTTTGAACTTAGCTTTTCTTAGCTAAGGAAGCAATTGAGAGTATGTGTAGTCCATAATTCAGACTGTTAAAAATAGGACTAGTACCCTTAAAATAGCTCCCTTGTGGTTGAAGGAGACTTGGATGTGTTGTCTTCAGAGTTCTTTCTTGGCTGTTAATTGTATAGGATTAAACTGTACATAACTGACTGACTTGACATTACTGAAGAGTTTTCCCAACACATCTGTGATATTCCAAAGCCCAACCATTGTGATTCCTTGTGGCAGATTTACTGCTGAATTCACGTGCATGGGGGTGTATATCTTTAGAAAGAGTTGTTTAGAAGTAGTGATGGTTAAGGAAAGTATCATAATAAAAATTTACCAGGTACTAGTTTCTAATTACTTTGCTGTTCCTGATGGATGCAGAGTAGCTAAATGTGGCCTTGGTCCTACAAGGCATGTAGTAGGTACCCACGGTGGTTAAGTGCTGCAGGGGATACAGCACTGGGAGTAAAGTCAGAAGGATTTGTGTCACCTCTGCCTGACTCAGTTTTTTTCAGCTGTAGAATGCATATGAAAAATAAATAAATCAAGTATAAATAGATGTAAAAAATGTATAAATATATAAAAAACAAAAAAATGTAAAAAATAATAATAGCACCTATCTTTCAGAGTTGTTGTGAAGATCAAATGAGATATTTAATTGTAAAGCACTTAGCACAAACCCTGGCACAATGTGGACACTTTATAAATGTTATCTGTTTATGATTATTATTATTTTTGTTGTTGTTATGAACTTATCTCCTGCTAAAAAACTAGTTTTTACTTGTTCTTGATTGATACTGCTACCAAAGCAGTACCTGGAAAAAATCAGGTTTGGTGTCTCATTGTGGATCAGGGGAGGAAGGAGGGCTGGAGAGAGGGTGGTATGTGTCGCAGGAGCAAAGGGCTTAAGAGTCTGGTGTCTCACTTGGTATTACAGCCATTCAAAGGGAGGCTTACTTATTTGCCACCTAGGTAGAGACAGGAACATTAAATGCAGGCAGAGTAGGAGGAAATCAGAAAAGGCTTTTCACTAATTAAATAAGGAGCTTTTTGTTAATAGCCTGGTTTCTCCCACCTGTCCCATCATTTCTTTTGAAGTCTGCTTTGGATGTGAAGGCACTTTTCAGGAAGCCTTTTCTTTCAATAGCATACCATTGCATAGGATCACAGAGACTGAGAACAGAAGCCTTGATTTCAGCAGACCTACTCACAGTGAGACCAGGAAAGAGCAGTGTAGGTGGTTTTTTAAGTTTAGGCCTTTAAATGGAACCTGACTTGATGATATATGTTATATCTTTGCAGAGATTTCATAAATCCAGCATTAACTGACTCTTCCTCTCTTTTCCCTAGGAGACCGACTGGAAAGTATTGAAACTGGTTCTTAGTAAGCTGCCTGAGTCCCTTCGATATAAAGTTCTCATTTTCACTTCTTCTTGCAATGTAGATCAGCTCTCCTCTGCTCTCTGCTCAATGGTAAAGTTTCCCATTTCAGATATCTGTAAGCTTTTTTAGTGTTCCCTGATGGAAAAAAGGTCTGTATTGGAGGGGGGCAGGTTGATGTAGATGACTTTCTCTCTTCAGCAGGGAGAATCTGAACTCTAGAAGGCAGGCAGCACCAGACAATGAACCAGACCAGAATCTTTTTTCATTAATAGGCTTCTGTTTGCTTTGAACCTTGTTCATCAAGTACCTTCACAGGCAGTCAGAATAGCCTGGGTGCTTTGATCCCAAAGAAGATATTATGGGTTTATGCCTTCTTTTCAAAGGGTGAGATAATAGTGTTTATTAGATCCATTGGACTTGAATGTGTATTTTACAAGGATCAGTGGAAGAAATCCATATTTAGCATATTTAGCCTAGAGATATGTTATAGCTGTTGTTGAGGAAAAAGAAGTATGGTCCCTGTCTCCAAGTATTTGTAGGAATGTCATGTGAAAGACGGATTAGATTTTTTTTTTCCCCTCTTGGCCTACAGGCCAACACAAGAATTGTCAAGGGGATGCTACAGATAAACAGATTTAGGCTTTGAGAAAAACTTACAACATTTAGAGCTGTTCAAAAATAAAATGGGTTGTCTTTGGAGTTAGTGAGTGGCCTGTTCCTAGAAATCTTTAAGGAGGTGATACTTGCCAAGTTATGTCACAGAGGAAATTCAAGCTTCAGATAAGCACTGGATTAGATGACCTTAGATTTCTCTTCCAGTTCTAGAACCATGAGTCAGAAGCCTAAACCTGACTTGACTCTCAATCTACCTTACAGAGTGATTGAAGAATTGTTTGAAAGCAAATTAGCAACTTTCTTTTTCAAGCTCTCCGTTCTTTCTGGCACTCTTTGCTTCTGGGTTGATTTTGGCGGTTTGGTAGAACATATGCTGTACCTGACATTTTCTTCCATCCCTTAAAGGGAGTTTATGCCTTGCTGGAGCCTGCCAGTATTGGGAACATTGCAACTGTTGGCGAGAAAAGACTTTATCCTAGGGCTCTGATTCTTCTCATGCCTTAAAATACAGCTGTCTCCCTTCCCCAGCTTATCCACCCCTGAAATTTGTGCCATTGGTCTTTTGGCACAATTGGGGTGCACTAACCAGCACATATCTTCTGTTAGCTTTCAGATAAAAAGACTCCTGAGCGACTCTGTGGCACTCCTGATGGCTTCTCTCGAACAGACTTACACTTGGCAGTGGTTCCAGTGCTGACAGCATTGATTTCTTACCATAATTATCTGGATAAAACTAAACAGGTACAAAACAGAAGGGAGTTTGCAGGAGAGAAGTGGTTTAACATTAGAGTCCCTTGAATAACAGCTTAGATTAAATAAACCCCCAAATTCTTCCCTCTGCCACCCATCCCCCCACTTCTTCCTATTATGTGCTAGAAAGTGCAGCCTTTGCTTCAGATGGACCTGACCCTCCTAGCCATCCTCTTGTAAAGCCTGAAATTGTTAAAATCAAGAACTTTTAGAAAGGTGAAGTCATTGTGTCTTCCCTTTTTGTGTTTCAAATCAATAACTCTTCAATGTCCTTTCAGCGGGAGATGGTGTATTGCCTGGAGCATGGCCTCATTTACCGGTGTGCTAATCAGTGTGTTGTGGCACTGTCAGTGTGCAGTGTAGAAATGCCAGATGTCATCATCAAAGCATTGCCAGTTCTGATTGTAAAGCTCACCCACATCTCTGCAACAGCCAACATGGCTATCCCGCTCTTGGAATTCCTTTCCAGTAAGTGGCCTAAGTAACAAGACAGAATGAACATGTTCCCAATGCTGTCTTTAGTCTTGCATTCATTAGAATTGTGATCCAAAGAAGCCTTTTTAGGTGTGTTGTGGACTTGGTATCAGATGGTATAGTTGACCTTAGAATTTTTTAAGGTTGTCTGTTGTGTGCTTCCCATTCCTACCTGTGCTCTCTTGAACTAGAACAGCTTTTCCCACTTAGACTTCACATAGTATTTTATGCTTTTCTGATATATTGCTTATAGGCAATTGTGGGTTGAAATTATCTGCATTTGTGCATTGTTTCCCTGTCAAACTATAAGCCTTATGAGAGCAGGGAAAATTTCTCGAACTTGAGGTCTTTTCTAGCACAGAGCTCTTTATATTCTACTTGATGCTTTTTAAATGTTTGTTGAATGACTTTGGAATACTTTGAATTTCCTTGGCTTCGAGTACTTTGATGGCTTTTGAAAACTAGCTTGAGAGGCACAAGTGTACAGATGTGTGTGCAGTTTGTTAAATGTGTGTGTGCATCAGTACATGCTATTTGTATGTATGCCCCCCACACATCCTCCCATTACCAGCAGCTTCCAGCCAGCCAGGGCTTTGTGATTCCCATTTGATAAATCAAGGCCCAAATTTCCTGACCCCTTTTTTCCCCATCATGTTTCAGCTTTAGCCAGATTGCCTCATCTCTACAGGAATTTTGCTGCTGAGCAGTATGCAAGTGTGTTTGCCATCTCCCTGCCATACACAAACCCTTCCAAGTAAGTTACTTACTGTGCTTGCTATAGTTTGTGAGGTGCGTCCGAGGTTTTTCCTTTGAAAATAGCATATCTCAGTATATACAGATGGAAGACCCACCTTAATGTTAGAACAAATGATTTGCCAAAATTTGCTCACTTACTGCTTAGCCTTTAAGGACTAGTTATAACCTTTATATTTCTAGTTTGCTGTTGGAAGTTCTAAATGCTTTTTATTTTTGGTTGCTAAGAATAACCTCCAGTTCTTTCCTTTCCTTCCTCTTTTCTTAGATTCAATCAATATATTGTATGTCTGGCTCATCACGTTATAGCCATGTGGTTCATCAGATGTCGTTTGCCCTTTCGAAAAGACTTTGTTCCCTACATCACCAAGGTATGGCTATTTCCCAGTCCCCAAGTATGAGGGGCCCTGAGTACCAGAATGGTCTATTTATGCCTGAATAGCCTGCAGAGTATAGCTAAGAGATTGCTAGAGATGGGAGAGTGGTACTTGAGAAGAGTGGGTGTTCCAAGGCCCATAGGCATGGGCATTCCACTGAACTAGATTGAGGTATTTTGATGGTTTTCTCTAGTGCTCAGCTTCCTGGGGCCCACATTCCTCTTTTTTGCGCTGAGGGGCTGGAGTGCCATTGAGTGTGTTTAATTAATCTGGTCTATCAGGCTAAGTTGCCTTCTTTATAGAGTTCACAGCCTACAAGTGTATTTAAAAATTTCAATTAATGACTGAAAATAGAGACATGGATCGAGCTATACAGCTGTTTGAGAGGAGCAGTCCTTATTAATGAACAATCCCTCAGGTGTTAAAGTTATTCTCTCATTTAATAGGGTTTACGCTCCAATGTTCTTCTGTCTTTTGATGACACCCCTGAAAAGGATAGCTTCAGAGCTCGGAGTACAAGCCTTAATGAGAGGCCCAAAAGGTAAAAGAGTCTCTCTCAAGGGAACATATGTGGTTAGGAGGAGGAGGGGAGACTGTTGTGTGATCTGGTCTTATCCTCTGTTCCTCTGTGTAGATTGAGAGGACCAGAGGGGTGACTTTGCGTCTTGTTGTGTGTTTAGTAGCCTGAAAATAGAGTCATAATGTAAGTTGCCTGCATTGTATATAGAGATGCAGAAAGTGTTTGACTGAAAGCAATCTCCTGTGTGTGAGACACTGAAGCTTCTGAGAAGATGGCTGGTGCAGTACTCAGGAACATGTGCCAATATGGGATGCCTTGTATGTTATTGTGTCCTTGCAGGGCTTATGGAGTCACAAAGTTTAAAGGCCCACAATTTGAGCTAACATACCACCTCTGCTTTTCTAAAGCTTAGATGACACTGCCTAAGGCACATCATAAAGGGGCCCCATTAAAGGTAGCTCTCATGTCTTCTCCTCTAAGACTTCCATTGCCTGAGTGTTGGGGCAGTGGAGACCATTTGACTTGCCAAGGTTAGCATAAGCAGAATGCTGTCCTGCCCTTCCTCAGTAATATAGCTGGTCCAGAGCAAGGAAGAGCTATGGGACTGGGGACTGCCTTCCTTTTCCCAAGTCAAAGCAGGTCTAGTTTGAGCCCTTTGGTTTCTGTGGAGCTGTGTCCTGCCTTGGAATGTGTCTGGAAAGGGGCCAGCTGGCCAGTCCCCCTGGCGCTCTCTGACCTGATTGTCTGTTCCACCTCTTAACTAGGGAACATGCTCTCCTTTGTCATCAAAGCTCTTCTCCCCCTGTCCAGATGGGCAAAGAGGCTTCGGCCGGTCCTTTTAGTTCTTGTTTGCATTTCATTTGACATTCCCCTCCTACTCCCCTCTGCCTCCCCTCTCTGCCCCAAGCTTTTTTTTTGCCCTTCTTAGGTTGGAATACTGCATTTTGAAGTATGACCAGGTTACTTTGGGGTAAGCTTGGGAAAATTCTCCAAAAGCCTTGAAGCTTGGAGAGGGGAGTGGGCCTTAGTATGACCCAATGGGCAGCCAAGGTAGCTCATTTTCAGTCACCTTGTGTCCCTGCCTAGGAACTGGTCTCTTTTTTTCCTCTAAGTTCCATCTGGGCCTAATGAGCCTTCACCTCCAGTATGTCCCTACATTAGGGTGTCAGCATTTCTCCTCTTCATGGTAAAGAGTCTGGGCCTTCAGAGCCTATTGGAGGTTCAGTCCTGAGTCTTAAAATGTTCCCCTGGTCAGTGCAGTGTCGTATTCCATCGCTCATTCTGACCCATGCCTGTTTAATTTGTACTAACGTCATTTGTTTTTATGCCATGTGTTCAATCTTTTATGTTTTCTTGGTCATGTTACAAAATGTATTTTATGCCTTTGTATTTTTCCCTTTTTTTTCAATAACTTTCCTTTTGGCACGTTTCTTTGTTTTGTTGGCCTCACCCTCGGGGATATCCCCATCTTGACCCTGTGAACTGTGACCTTTCAACTTCATTCCTCCAATGGTTCCTTCCCTTCCTGTGAGCTGTGCAATCATCATTCTTTGGGGCTTGGTGCTTCCTCACCTAGTAGTTTAAGGATAGCCAAACCCCCCAAGCAAGGCTTGAATAACTCTCCTCCCGTGAAGGAATTCAAAGAGAGCTCTGCAGTTGATGCCTTCCGGTCCCGCAGCATCAGTGTGTCTGAACATGTGGTTCGCAGGTAGTGGTGCTTTCATAGGGAGGGGGGCGCACACTCTGGAGCTTGGCCATTGCAAAGTGTTGCGGCTGGGTGGGGGGGAGTGGTGCATGGGGGCTTCTTGCATGTCTTTGTAGAAGGTAGAGACTTGAGGTCTCCTGGAACTAGTTCTGGAGGGTCCAGAAGGGTCGCACAGAGTGCGTGGTTGGGTGTGGTCTAGACTATAGGCCATTGGGGCTTTACCAGCAAGAATGCACCCTTCCCTTTGCAGAGGAGAGCCTGACAGTGAAGGATAAAAAGGTTGCATTCTGTTACAAACACTTATAAAATAAGCTGGGCACAGGGGCAGGATCCTTGGGAAGGATCCTGAGGAAGCAGAAGCTGAAGAGCTTTCCCTTTGAGAGAGCCAGGGGTCTGGGCAGAAGCTTCTCCAAAGTGGATTTCCCCGGAGGGAGAATTATCATTTAATATTTTCAACTGATGGAGAGCTTGTCCAATGAGATGGGGTTCTCTTGATTCTTTGCCCTTTGCCCTTTGCCCTCAATGTCAGGTCCTCTGAATCTTGTTTTAAAAAAGGTCTACATTATATATCGCCTAGCAGGAAATAGTAATGGTGTTGTCTTAGCTGTGCATGTGTGTGCATGTGTGCGTGCGTGTGTATGCGTGCGCATACGCACATCCTTGGGAGAAGTTAAAATGGCTTTTTCTGTACATGGGCTTTATCCAGGCTTGTTCTTTCCCTGCCATTGTCTTTCTGTGTCAGAGACATGGCTAAAAACACTCACTCAGAGGGAGATTAACAAGTAGGGTGTCCAGAAAATTTTCTCCAAATGATTTGCATAATAGAAAGTGCCCAGATTTGTACAATAAGAGCAGAGCCGCCCCCTCTATCTCCTCTGGAAAATGTCCCTTCAGAACTGCAGGAATGCCTACTACCTTGATCTGGGATTGGAACCTCTATTACAAATGGTTAGGATGTCTTATATTCTCTTGCTCTCCCTTGCCACTGCCTCCCCCCAGCCCATTCCATCTGAATGAGACCTTGGTGTGGCTTAAGTGTGCCTTTTTTCCTCACGCCTCCCCACAAGTCAAAGCAATAATAAGTCACATTTCTATAGCATCTTAAGGTTTACCATGCATTTCCCTCATAAAACCCTTATGAGGAAGGCAGTACAAGTAGCATTAGCCTTAGTTTACAGAAAAGGAAATTGAGGCTCAGACTGATGAAGGGACCTGCCCAGAACCACAAGGTAACAGTGTTTAAATGAGATCCAAACCTTCTTCTGACTTCCAAGGACCAATATTCTTTCCACTGTTCTGCAAAAGAGCATGAAATGGTTGAAATGAAACATGTCCCATGACCTCCTATTCATTTTCATTTCTTTTCTAAGAAATTCTTTTTCTAATTGCAGGGTATGTCTTAAGGGCCTTGGGATTTTCCTTTCTAATAGTCAAAGCCTTAAAAGCTGGTTTTTGAATCATAGATATTTGAGTCAGATAAGACCCTATTTCACTTCTGAGGGAATAGGCCCCTATATAGGAACTAAGTCTGAATGTGAATGGGTGCTGCCTGTGACCTGATCTGTGTCAGTGTCTTCAGCACTGGCATGGTGAAGGCAGGATTGCTTATGTCAATCAAACACTGGTTTTGTGTGCAGAATGCAATCTTTTGTTAATGAATGTACTCCAGAGTTATGATTCTTGTGCATGACTAAACCTCTTTCTGCAATTAAAACAATCATCAAACTTTAACAATGTGCTTCACTGAGATTTGACACCCTGCCTCACATCTTTCCTAAAGTCTGTCATCCAGCTTGGGTCTCTGGGCGTGCCAAGATCAGCCTTCTTCTTTACTCTCTGGGATGATGCAGTCGGCGCTAACTTGCAAAGATGGGGCCAATCAGAGAACGTGCCCTGTGGTTTGGCTCTTTATGGGCTTGGCCAGAGGGTCCTCCCCACAAGCCCATGCATGCATTACAGCTTTAAGCCAGGTGGCAGGCAGCGTGTCATGGTGCGCCCTTGCCCTCCTGACTTAGTTTCCGTGGTTCTCCTTTTCAGCAGGATACAGACGTCTATCACTAGCTCTAGTTTGGGCTCTGCAGATGAGAATTCAATGGCTCAGGCTGATGATAACCTAAAAAACCTTCACCTGGAACTCACAGAAACTTGCTTGGATATGATGGCCAGATATGTCTTTTCCAATTTCACAGCTGTACCCAAAAGGTAGGAACCAACATATAGTCTTTGGCAGAAGTCAGGTTTGAAATTATTTGCCTTCAGAGTGAAAACTAAATCTAGCTGTGCAACACTACTCCAGCCTTTACACTCCCCCCCCCCCACACACATACACATACACACTTCCCCTGTGAGAAGTCAGACAAGAATACATATGCCATTGTTTTTGTTTAATTGGTTATTCAGACTTTCACCTCAATCCATTTTTCAATAAACGTTTTTCAGAGCAGAATGCTTATAAGTTTGATCCTGTGGCATTATGTAGATGACTTTGCTCAGGTGTCACAGAAAATTGTAGTAGTTGTAGGCTCAACCCTGGGTGAAGCAAGCCCTTCTGAACCTCAGAATTGGGAGGGATTTCAAAGATCCACACATAGCTAAACTATAATCCCTTGATCCTATTTATGATATAACCAACAAATGTTTATGGAGTGGGCTATTTTCTGTTAGCCCCAAAATACCAAAGCTGAACTTCTCTCTGAAAGATTTTAAGAAATATTCTTCGATACCCTCTAGGTTTTTGTCTTTACAGGTCACCTGTGGGAGAATTTCTTCTTGCTGGAGGGAGAACCAAAACCTGGTTGGTTGGAAACAAGCTAATCACTGTAACAACAAGTGTTGGGACTGGGACCAGGTCCCTGCTAGGCCTGGATTCTGGGGAGCTGCAGAACACTGAAGCAAGGTAACTTGAAAAGCACCGTTTTTCCTTTCACCTTCTTCTTAACTCTTGGCAATCTAGTTTCTGACTGCATAGTTCAACTGCTCTCTCCAAAGTTACCAATGATTTCTTAAATCATCATATCTAATGATCTTTTTCTTATCCTTCTTGACCTCTTAGTGGCCTTTTGATATTGCTTTCTCTTCTTTTCTCATTGATATTCTCTTCTCTCTAGGTTTTAATAGCACTGCTCTCTCCTGGTTCTTCTGCTTGTCTCCCTGTTCGTTCTTAATCTCCTTTGCTGAATCTTGACCTACATCATATATGTTAACTTTGGGTATTCCCCCAGGCTCTCTCTTGGGACTTCATCTCTTTTCTCACTATACTATTTTACCTGATGATCTCATCAGCTCTCATGTAGTTAACTGTTATCTCTTTGCAGATGATTCTCGGATCTTTTTTTGTCTGTCTCTAACCTCTCTTCTGACCTCCAGCCAAGCAACTCCATCTACTTTTTAGATATCTTAAATTAAATGATTCAGTTTAGTACGTACAAAACATTATCTTTATTCCCAAACTCTTCCCTCTTGCTGATTTCCCTATTCCTGTGGAGGAAAAGTCACCTAAACTCCTCACTCTATCACTACCCTTTCCCTAGTATCCAGTCTGTTGCCAAGGCCTGTTGATTTCGCCCCATGCCTAGATTATTACACTAGCCTACTGTTGGATCTGCTTGCCTCAAGTCTCTCCCACTCCAGCCCATTCTCCATCATTCAGCTACTAAAGGGATCCTAAAGCCCAGATTCCTGTGTCTGTCTCACTCACACATTCACACACATGCACATTCTCTCTTCCTTTCTCTCTCTCTCTCTCTCATCCCCCGTTCTCCCCCCCTCTCTGTCTCTCACAAATTCTCTGTTTGTATCTCTGTCTCTTTCTCTCATCTCTTTCTTTCTTCTCTGTCTCTTCTTGTTTGTCCAATGGCTTCTTACTTCCTCTAGAATCAGTTATAAAATCCTGTTTTTCACTAGCAAAACCCCCTAAACTTACTTTCTTCCTATCTTTCTCATCTTCTTACACATTTCACAGATTCTCCTGCTCAGTGACACTGACTGCCTGGCAGTTTGTGGCATTTGACATTTTATCTCCTGATTGAAGGTGTTTTCACTGGTCATGTCCCATATCTGGAACAATTTCTTCATTTCAACCTCTGCACTTTTATGATTTTCTTCAAATCTCAGCTAAAGTCATACTTTTTACAGGAACCCTTTTCTAGTCCTCCTTAATCTTAGTTTTCTCCCTTCAAGATTCTCTCCAGTTTACCCTGTACATATCTATTTGCATGGTTCTTGCCCCTTAGACTGTGAACTCCTTAAGAGCAGCAACTAGTTTTTGTCTTTCCTTGTATTCCCAGTGCTTCGAATAATACCTCGCACATAATGGGTCCTTAATAAATATTTGCCGATTCACTGACTTATCTGCTCTCTACCTAGTTTCAACCTTGTTTTATCCTTGATGCCCAACTTGTGAATTGTTTGTGTGTTTCTCAGCACAGATCCCAATTTGCAAGTGAGACAGACAAAGGAAGCACCAGCCAAATTAGAGTCCCAGGCTGGCCAGCAAGTTTGCCGAGGATCTCGAGACCGTGTTCGGTCTATGTCAGGTAAGCTAACTTTTTTTCTTCTTTCTTTCTTTCCTGGTTTATGTGGTTTTAGAGCCCAGTTCTTCCCTAAAGGGCTGACTGCGATAAAGATGGATTAAAGAAGTGGAAGATGGCTATAAGGGCTGTCTTAGACCCCACTATGTTCTGTGCCTGACACTCCTGGTGCTTCTTAGGAAATCATTCCTCTTGATTTTACTGTCTCTAAAATGAAGACAGGACCCTCAACTTGTGTCTCATGCTTTTTAAATACATTGTTGATGTATATACCAGACTGTGTTTGCCATCTTCCTGTTCTAAAAGTCTTTGGTTCATTTTTTTTTATTATGGTGTTTCCTTAGAAACACCTGCAGAAAGAACCTTAGATGTGCTTATAATCTTATCTGTAAAGCATCTCTCTCTTTTTGGTAATTTGAAAGTAAACCTTTGGGTAGGGCCTGTGGTTGCAAATGCTCCTTTTTTTTCCTGGAAACAGCACAACTCACTTCATTTTTTAGTCTCAGGTTTCCTGAGCCTGTCCATGGAAGTGATAGCCAGAAGAGAATATAGGCCATCTTGGAGAGAGAGAGGCCCCTCTCCTTTTCTCCCTGTTTTAACTTGATGTCCCTTGAGTAGCAAGAGCATAAGGGGAGTGGGATCTTGTTGCTTGTCTGCGTAGCTATGGCTAATAGATTTAATGCTATGTATTCCCTGATGCTGCTTGGCAAATTGGCAGCACACAGTGGTTGGCTGCATTCATCTCTTGACATGTATCTTAGCTTTTTTTTTTTTCTTTCTATTACCAGGAGGCCATGCTCTCCGGGGCAATACCTTGGACACTTCAACCTCCCACTTCCCAAGCAGTCCTGCTTCTCCAGGATTACAGAGTACACCCACCGCTCGGACGGAGAAGGCTTCTGCCAGTGCCCAAACCCCTTTACAGAAGGGAAAGACCAACTTGGCTGCCTATGTGCCCCTCCTCACCCAGGGCTGGGCTGAGATCCTGGTCCGGAGGCCCACAGGTATTCGGTTGTCCTTGACAAAGTATAGCTTCCTGGTTTATCTACACATTAGCAGGTACTTCCCTCCTGGTTTGCTTAAAACTTAGCAGCTAAAACAGAGCTGCTAGGATCTGAGACCTGTTTTCATCTTCCTGAGTAGTTAGGAAGATAATTTTCTAAAAGATGCTTGATTTTGGAACACCCTGTTTTGGTTTATTATGGAGCTAGGCACATAATCACCCTAGATACGTAGAGCTACAAGGCAATGAGTGAGGAGATCCCAAGAAACCCTGGTCAGGTAGTAGAAGGTTTGGATGGTTGATTCAGCATCTTTCAGGCACCAGCCTTTGGCCTTAGTTTTTCAGTGCCCAGAATATTTTGAACAGTGGACTAACTGGAAAGATACTTACCATGGGCCTGATGCCTGGTGGTCTTATTTGTGTTTGGGGTTCCAGCCACAAGGGGTCCTAGTGTCCTGGGGGGAGTGGAGCCTGCTTAGAAGCAGAGGCTGGTATAGGAAAGGGGAGGCAAGAAGCAGGATGGTGTTGGGCATTGAGTCCTTGGGGAGGTCATATTCCCTACAAGCTGGTCTCCACAAGCCACCTTGGATGGGAAAGGCCTCACTGTGCCAATTAGTACACTTTCACAGCACTCAGGCCAGAACAAAAAAAACAGTTGCTGTGCTGAGACTGAGGTAGATGAGAGTCTTGAGGCTTTTTCCTTTTGGGACCCCAGACTTTACTACTCACTTTGGCTGTTGCCCATAAGCCTCTCACTTTCTTTTCTTTAAAAGAAGCAGAATACTTGTGCCCTAGCTGGTAATGGCTTAGTTGTGACAGGAGCTGATTACTTTTTAAAATTATGAGCTAGAAGAAATAGAGGAAATTGTGAAATGATTTTTGATTTTGATAGTTACCTTAGGGACTACTTAACATGAAAAATGCCTAAATTAACTGAAGACAGTTCAGATGGTTTTACTTAATAATAATTTGTGGGGGGCAGATTTAGGAGGAAGAGCCCTGGAGACAGAGCCATCAGACCTGGGACTGAAATGCTCTGTGACCCTGAGCAAGTTGCTTCACTTAGTAGCTGAGCCTTTTTTTCCCCATCTGTAAATTGACTGGGATTTTAATCCAATTATCTCTTATCTTTGAGATACTGTGACTCTTTAATAGATAATTTAGATCACTGGTTTATGTAGCTATTGGGACATTATGACCCTTTCTGCTTTTTAAAAGACACTGCTTCTTCCTAGGGAATACCAGCTGGCTGATGAGCTTAGAAAACCCTCTAAGTCCATTCTCTTCAGATATCAACAACATGCCCCTACAGGAGCTATCGAATGCGTTAATGGCAGCTGAACGTTTTAAGGAGCACCGGGAGACAGCACTATATAAGTCCTTGTCAGTGCCATCCTCTAGTCTCACTACAGGGACAGACAAGCCTTCTCTCCTACAGCGTTCCAATACAGGTGAGAAAGGGCCTTGGCTAGGTCTTGGGGGCAGAGTCAGAGGGGGGAATAGCATGAGAGTGCCTGTTGGGGCTATTGCAGGGCAGTCTCTCTCATGGACCTGCTACTTCTCTTTGAGATCACATGGCACATTGATTGAATGTCTTGCCTTAGTGCTTCACAGAAAAAAACACCAGCTTGAACCAAGGCCCAAGGGAGAGACTAGGTGGGTGGAGGTTATCCAAAGGTGTTTTCGCCTGAGGATAGTGTTTGCCTCCTTTTATTTTTAGTCTTTGAGGGAAATAAAGCGTTTGGATGACTCTTACCCCACCTGGTGCTCAGGTTTTATTTGGAAAATTTTGTCAAAACCTGTTTTGGCAGATTATTGTGTGGCAGTAATTCCCTGAAGTTTGCTTCATTTATGTGTTCTTTAGGAAAGGGAGAAGGGACCTGGTTAGTGCTTACCTCTCACCACAATTCAAGCTATCAGGAGTGTTCTCATTTCTAGTCTCCATTCTTCCATTTTCCTTCCATGGAACAGAGCCTGGTCTAAAAGGGCTTGACTTCCTAAGAAGCTGCACTTGCCAAGACAGTATCAGATGGATGGGCTTCTAGACTGCCCCTTATCAGAATTTCCATGTTGTGCTGAAGGGTCTGGGCTTGCAAGAAGGAAGAGTAGCAGTTGTGAAATAGAAATAGGTAGAAATTTGTTAAATCTGACCAAGGTCCAGCACGCTCTTCTTTGAGTTCATCCCCTGGGAAATGGGCATTGGCCACATTGGCCCCAGGCACATGGTGGGAGGTAGAGAGAGTCCTGCACCCAGCCAGCTGAGGATAGCTGCCTGCTTTGGAAGGTTTTGGAGTATAGTAAATGTGAGCTTTCTGTAAAGATGAACCTTTGCCTTCTATTCTATAATCATTTTAGCAAGGCTCTCCTGAAATTTGTCTTTGAAAATACAAATACAGTGGGATTTGTACTCTCAGTTATTTAGGGAAATAAAGAAGGGGTGGTCAGGGACCTAAATGCCTGGCTTAACACTAACCAAACCATAGAAATTTCTGTCGGTGAGCCCACATGTGGCCCTCCTTCCTCCTGGTCAGTGTGTTGGGGTGGCTGAGGGTCCCTGCAGATAGCTCACTATGGCTGACTTTGGTTTGGACTTAAGGGTTCTTAGTCATTGTAATTTCTCTGCTGTGGTGTGTGTGTGTGTGTGACTATGTGTGTTTGTGTTTGTATGATCGTTAGCATGTGTGTGTGTGTCTTGGGGGGGGTGGTGAATGGGTAGTCTCTCCTTCCTCTTTTATGTAGCTGCTCACGTGGTTCCCTTTGCAGTGGCCTCTTTCTCTTCCATGTACCAGTCCAGTTGTCAAGGAAAGTTGCATAGGAGCGTTTCCTGGGCAGGTATATTTCTATCTCTTTAAGGAAACAAGTATTTGCCATAGAAGAACACCTGATTCATTAGACACTATTTCCCTCATATTATCACCCTCCCTTTCATGTCTCCTGTTTGTACCTGGTCTCATGATTCTCAGTGAATGGGATCTTGACTAGCATGAAGAAGTCCATGCCAGAAACAGTATTTGCGATTGTTAGCCACTCGGAAGTAGTTCTTCAGCTGAGCTCCATTCCTGAAATGGAAAGAGACAGACCCTTTTTTCCTGGCCCCTTGTCTGACTCCTCAGGGCAGTGGTCTGGCTTCTGGCTTCTCGATGTGAATGACAGTAGCCAGTTACTCACCAGTTACTCCTCTGCTGAAAGAGCAAAGACCCACTATCTTCTCTGCCCTGTAGCACAGCAGACCCTGTTTCCTCTCAGCTGGTGGAAGCGCCTGCCTGGTCATTTACAGGTTAATTGGCTGTAGGGAATAAAAGAATAAAAATCAAATTGTCCTTCATTTGGATTTTATCAAAATTTTGCACTGTGAAGTAAAGGCAGATGAAGTAAAGAATCTTATGATTCTGTTCTCCCCACGGGTCATGAGCAGCTCTTGTAGCTCCCTCTGGCGGCCTGTGTCAGTAATCCTGGGAAGAGTGTATGGGTGGTAGTCCCCAGATCAGCGGCTATTCCATGTCGTGGCCTTGGGATGGCCTTTGCTCTGTGGTCCCCTGCAGCTTCCTCCTGGCTCGGGGTGTTTGCTTGTCTCCATGGCACTGTGACCCCCATGGCTATAGAGAAACTCCAGCTGTCCTGGAAAGATCCTGGGCCAGTTAGGAAAGCTCAGTGACCGAGGCCATGTGCAATGGGTTCTGGCTTGGACAGCTAACCAGATCAGCACGTTTCTTAGAAGGCCTGTGTGTGCAGCGCTAACTCCTTACTTGCTTCTGTTAAATAACTGCTCCCGGGAGCTGGAATCCATTCAGAAAAAAACCTGCTTCAGCAACTTTCTGCTGATTTTTTTTTTTTTTTTTTTTAATGTGCTCAAGTTAGTTTTACCTTTTGTTTTGGAAAACAAATATTAGCCTTTTAGATGGGTCTTCCAGTTCTTTGTTTTAAACTTCTTACATGTCAGCCTTTTCCTTCAGACCAAATAATAGAGAAACCAGTGGACTCTTGAGTTCTACAGGACTGTGTATTGTAGACACAGGTTTCATTTAACCTTTCTACTATACATGAGATTCAGGTCTGCCTCCACTTTTTTATCTTAGGATCACAAGACAGAGGGGTGGTGGTGCCAGTCTACTGCTAACTGCATGTCATTGAGTTTGATTAGTATACCTGGGCCTTGTCTCCCCTTCAACCTTTGGGATGAGGCACATGTATATTGATGCCCTGATGAGGAATACAGGGTGACCCAGGCAGATGGCCATAGACCTAATGTTTCTTTCCCAGCTGCTTTGATGAAACCTGGGATAATATGTTATTCCTTGCCCATTACTTCAGTCACAGAAAAGATATTACCATGGATAGACCTTTCTCTTCCCTTGTGTTCCTCACTGGGTCTTGGAAGCTGAACTGATTGATTTTGGGGAGATGAGGCAATATTGTCCATTGGGGCCATGAGTGAAGGAAAAGGGATCAAGGTCTTTATAAGGGAAGGGAGGGTATGTTGATCAGTCTGATTTGCCCTTTGAAGGTCACATGCTGACTTTCTTATGGCTACCCACCTGTTCTGTGGTAGGGAAAAGGCTGACACTTCTGCAGAGCAGAAGGAGTCCTCCTTGGGCTTATCCAATCTCTGACACTTATTTGTTTTGTTTGTTTCTTGGTAGAATCTGCAGTTGTCCTTGAAGAAGGAAGCCAAACTGAAGTGGGCTTGAGAGAGACAGATTCACCATCTGAATCTCAAGAGATAGATGATTTTGAAGCCATTGGCTCTCAGACAACTGCAAGTGATGAGAGGTTCGGCAAACTTCCAGATGTCTATAGTAGGGTGAGTTGTCAGACGTATTGGGTTTGACCTTCAGAAGAAGAACTATTCATTCACTCCTGGAGTGTCTGTTGGCTTCATCCAGCTTTGTTTTCTGCACAGTTAAAGTAAATCTTTCCTTAGTAAGCCAAAATGTTATCCTTGTATCCATGAGCATTCAGTTCCCAACTAGATGATGATAGAGCTCACTTTCCAGTCATGTGTTGATTTGCCGTGCAATCTCCTTGCTTAACTATCCTGTTAGGAAAGGAATACTTATTCTGGATAGCTTCTTCTTGCCTGGTGTTCTCAGTTGGTTTTTGTGACTTGGTATTATACGCAGGTGGCAATTGATCTTTAAAGAATATTTATTTATTTAAAACTAAATACAAAGTAGAAAAAGGAAAGGGAAAAAAAATGAAAAAGGAAAACAAAAATCATTGTTATGTGCCCAACAGAACATCAGGGAGGATTATATAGAACAATGAATTTTTATTTCAAAAAGGCATATATATAATAGAAGACATTGTATTCATAACTGTCCATCTTTTCTTTGCTTCCCTGTAAGTTATTCTTTTGTTCTCTGCTGTGCAATTTTTACTTTATTTTTTCCCCCTTTTATTCTCTCAAGCAGGCTACAATTAAGCACAGATATGTTAATATGTTTATATATATATAGAAACATATATACACATTCAACCCACACCTATCCACCCACATAACCCACATATATTTATATACATGCTTACCTATACCTACATGCATGCACATATATATATATACACATTTACAGATACATTGACATTCATCCAAAACAATATTAATATGGCTGGTAAATAGTGTAGATTTCTTTCCTGATCAAATCTTTTAAGTTTGACTTTCTGATCTATCATTACTAGCCCTACTTTTTTTTTCCCTAATAAATTCTACTCCTGGTCCTTTGTTATTTTGTTTGTGTATGTTTCTTATTTCCTATCCATTCTAACTTTTTAATTTTAGTTTGAATCCTTAACTTGCCTTGCTATTACTTAACCTCTCCTCACCAATGGTTCCCTCCCTTATCTTCTCCCCCAACCTTTTCCCTCTCTCTTTTTCCCATTCTCATTAATCTATATTCCTTTCTGTTAATCTAAATACCCTTCTGTACTCCAATCCTGTGACAATTGATTTTTGAAGAAATGTCATCTTTCATCCTTATTGTATCCTGAATGTTGTAAATATGTAAATGGCATGTGGAAATTCATGAGAAAAAAGATATTGGGAAAGGGTCAAGGATCAGGATCTTGTGATGAATGAGCAATAGGACTGAATCTTAAGCAGGATCACTTGACTCTAGGATATGATTTTTTTAGAGACAACTTTGGAAAACATCTCAGTGATTTTGAAACAGGACTTTCTCCTCATAGTACCTTCCCTCTTTCCCAAGGGGACCATATGACTAGAAAATCATCTGTGAATTTTTAACCTCCTCTCTTAATACAGAGACTGTATTACAGTTAGACTGTAACTACCATTCTGTTTTTCTAAAGTATTATCACCTGATACCTATAGCACTGACCTATGGTAGTGATTTGGGATGCAGGTCTAGAAGGAGATTTCTTAGCCCTCATTTCGTACTGCTCTTCTAATTTATAGACCTTCAAATCCCCCTTCTCCCATCACATACACACACTTCATTTGACTCCTGCTTTCTGTCTATCATAGGGTATTAGCCCAGTAGGGAAAAGTGATCCTAGCCCAGACCACGTGAAGGAGACTCCCAAGGGAACTATCTATCCTGTACTCTTTCCCCATGCTTTCAGTTTATAGAAAGCATAAATTTCTTGGGAAAGAGACCACCATCTTTCTTCTACTGGTCTATTTAATGTAGTCCAGGTGCCTGAACTGAATGTAGTGAAAACCACATTGAGGGCTTTGGAAGTAAATGTTTTTCTTAAAAATCTTCTTTTGGATGATTTCATTTAGTCTTCTTCCACTTCAAGTCAAGAAGAGAAATCCTTCCGTTCTGAAGAGCTCATAACAGGGGGGATTCCCATTGAAAGAGTTGTCTCTTCTGAAGATGGCAGGCCCATAGCTGATCACTCCTTCCAGCCTTCTCAGCCCCTGAGCAAATCCAGCTCTTCCCCCGAGCTACAGACCCTGCAGGATGTCCTCAAGGATGCTGAGGATAAAGGACACCTTGGGAAGCTGAGCATAGAAGTCAAAGCCAAGTCCCAGTCGGGGAATTTAGAAGGGGAAGGCACCAACACCTGGCCAAGCCCAGGGGAGGAGAGCCGAGGCCTTGGTGCAGGCCGGCAAGAGGCTGCAATGCCATCTTCAAGCTCACCACGTTCCCCAAGTGGCCTCCGACCTCGGGGCTACACCATCTCTGACTCAGCCCCCTCAAGGAGGGGCAAGAAGATGGAGAAGGATGCCTTCAAGAGTAGAGCTGCCACATCCAACACAGAGAAGGTGCCCGGGATAAACCCCAGGTGCTGTGCACATCTGACTGGTACCTCTTTCTTTGTCTTCCTGGGCAGCCAGCTGCTCTGCTTCACTTTGTTTTAGCCATGTCTGCCATCCTGGCAGTTCTGTCAAGCACTGTAAGCAGCCTAGGGGTAGCCTTCATTTGGCCTGGGTCTGGGCCATCTTTACCCCTGGGAAGCTAGAGCATGCACATTCTTAGGAGGTGCAGGCTTCCTACACAATAACACAACAGTCTGCCTGTGAATATTTGCTTGCCCAGTAACTGTTTGAAGGTGCCAGAAAGTTAATCAGCAGCTTGGTTGTAGTGGGAGTTAGAGATAGACTAGAGGGTTGGGTTTAGAAGGGAGGTAGGTTCTCCCTTCAGTTGAAGGGCAGGTGGGTTGGAGGGATAGCTATATTCTCTCTGTTTTAAGGCTGTCGAGATGGTTGTTCCTGAAGCTTTTGCTAGCACTGTCCAGAAGCAGAACTGGGTCTTTGAGGGAAGGGCAAGAGGTAGTCATGAACAGATTTCAAACGGCTTGTGGAGATCAGAGATTGTTCCTTCAGGGTCCTCGAGAAAGCTGCTCCTGGCTTTCTGAAATGTGACTTCTAGTTTTCCAGTCTTCTTGGGTCCTGTGACCATGTGCTTTCAAGGTAGATATAACTGGGTCATGGCCTTCCTTTAAAGTTGCCATAGAAGTTGGAAGCGGCAGCTTGGCTATTTCCTTGTGGGATGTGTGCAGAGACACTTCCAAGTTCCCCACTCTGTTGACATACCTTTTCTACTTCTCTCTGTAGCTTTGTATTCCTGCAGCTCTATCATTCCCCTTTCTTTGGAGATGAGTCCAACAAGCCACTCCTGTTGCCTCCTGAGGTAGGTGGGCATCCTCTTCTTTCCCTGCAGTCCTCTGTAACCCTTACTACCTCTCACCCTCCTGGTGGAAGGAGTCCTAACATTTTCACTGGCCAAGTTTCTGGAGCTCCCCTTTTTCTAATTCAACTGGGCTGGGTCCTCTTGGAATTTTCTTCCTGTTGGAAGTCATAGGATCTGGTCTTTGGCACTGAGGCTTAGCTATGGGATGTGACGGGATTCCCAAGTTCTTGGCCCCAAATTAAATAGTCCTGCCATTTGCACAAATCCTAGAGAGACAAGCTCATTTCCTGAAACAAAAGTTCTATGGAGACCCTCCTACATCTCCAGGAGAGGACTTTTGGATTGTGATGGAAATTCACTTAACTCACTAGACTTTGTGGCTGACTGCAGTAAGGGCCCCATGACCTGCCTTCAGGGGTCCTGGCCACTTAGTACCCACCCCACTTGACATGCCCTTTATTCTGTGGGCCTTGAGATTTTTGCTTGAACATTCCCATCCCTGCATTCATTCCTTGTTTCTTCCTGCCTCCCTCCTGCCTGCTCCAGGTTAGGTCTGCTTAGTTGGTGTGGGGGGTGAAAAGGTCTCGGGAAAGATGACCTCTGTCTCACCATTGGGTTATCAGATTGCCATCTTGATTGCAGACATTCGAAAAATCCGTGCAGCTCCTAGATCAGATTCCTTCTTATGATACCCACAAGATTGCTGTCCTGTATGTTGGAGAAGGTCAGGTAAGATGACCTGGACATGTGCCAGCTGATGCACAAGGCTAATAGCTGCTGCCCTCTGGAACCCCAGAGGCTATCTTGCCTGAGGACTGAAGGGCAAGCACTTCTCTCACAGTGGGGAGGCCTACATCCATCCTGCCCTGACTGGCTAAAACCCTGCTGGGAAGAGGTTATGTGACAGTGGGTGTGTCTGTGCATATGAACTTCTCCAGTTTATATGTTTTCAGTTCCCTTTTCTTAACTTTAGGGTGGATAATCCATTGAATGGTCCTGGTAGATTCCTTTGATTAGCATTATAATTTTTCTCACCACCTTGCCCCTCTCTTCCTCTTCATGCTGCATCCCCTTCCCCTAATATGCCCCCAAGTAAAAAAGAATTCAATTAAAAGTCTGTGCCAAGAAGGAGAGGCCGGTGGGCCAGGCAAAGGCTCAGATTCCAATAGAGACAGCAGGGCTATCGCAATGCTTCCTGCCCTTGTGCTGGGCCAAGGTTCCCTGATCTTTCGGACCTTTGATATTTTCCAGAGCAACAGTGAGATTGCCATCCTCTCCAATGAGCATGGCTCCTACAGGTACACAGAATTCTTGACAGGCTTGGGGAAGCTCATTGAACTCAAAGATTGCCAGCCAGACAAGATCTACCTAGGAGGCCTGGATGTGTGTGGAGAGGATGGGCAATTCACCTACTGTTGGCATGATGATATCATGCAAGGTAAGATGCAGTTCTCTTCTCCTATCTGGGAAAGGTTGTCAGGTAGTCCTGCAAAGGACCAGTTTTCTTAGTCACAGCCAGACAGAACATTGGTTTTTCCCTAACCTATAGCAATACCCATCTGTGCCTTGAGCCTGGATTATGACCATGTCCTTGTGGTTAAAGCCTGCCCAGTTTCCTAGGAGATTCTGGTAAAGATAGATTAGGTGCTCAGAGGGTTGTGAGGGTAAGGTGAGGCTGAAGGGTGCTCCATAAGGGATGTTTTATTATCAAGTTCCCTGAAGACTGTGACTGCACATTGGCTGTGCTCCACTCCTAGCACTGGGTTTGGGCAACCTGCTGGGCAAATGAAGGCAGCAGGGGTACAGCAAATGAAGCCTGGGCCTGCAGTCAGGAAGAAGCGATTTCATATCCAGTTTCAAAACCTTACTGTGTGAGCTTGGACAAATCACTTAATCTCTGTTTATCTCAGTTTCCTCAACTGGAAATGGGAATAATAATAGCACTGCCTCTCAAAGTTGTTGTGAGATAGTATTTAAGAAGCACAGTGCCTGGCATATAGTAAGTGCTCCATAAATGCTTATTCCCTTCCCTTCCTCTAAGAATCTCCTGGAACTGAATGGTGCAGGGGAACTAGACTTGTATTCCTATAGGAGTTGTTATGATGCACCCAGTTGGGTGCCAGCTTTGTCAAGGGAGCAGTGTGGTACGGGACTTAGGTCTCTTGAAGCCAATGACTTGATGATGCTACCGCCGCCAGCATAATCTGTACCCAGCAAGGCAAATTGCCATGGATGGCAGCTCTGCTTAAGACGGGCACTGATCTTTTGCAGAAAAAAATATCTTTCCTATTTCATTCTTCCTGGGATGAGCAGGTGCCCTCACCATGCCTCCATGAGCACATCCCATTTACTTGAATATGGGAGTAGTCTATCCAAGCTTTAACTTCTCCAGTGAATGGTCACTGGCACCTGGCATTGCTTGAAAGCAGGGAGTAATATGTATTGTACTGGTTGAGCAGCTGGTTCCCAAGCCCTGCTTGCCTCCAGCCTATCCTGTGATCCAGTCTCACTATGTCCCCTTGATTCTGGTTCACAGCTATCTTTCACATCGCCACTCTGATGCCCACCAAAGACTTAGATAAATACCGCTGTGACAAGAAGAGGCATCTAGGGAATGACTTTGTGTCGATTATCTACAATGATTCTGGAGAAGACTTCAAACTGGGTACCATCAAGGTAAGAATCCTCTTTGGAACATTGAAGTTTCCCTTTCCCACATTCTCTCTCCCCAGATTGAAGTGGATTTTTTGTTATAGAATGGAAACAGAAGTAATAAAGTCCCACTGGGCCATATCCTTTATGACTACTATGTAGTCTCCTTTTCCAAGGCCTGGTCTGGGCACAAAGAGTTTTTACTCTTTTGAGATGACTAACCCAATGCCTGGGGCTGCCTTTGTGTAACCTCACATATCCACAAAAGAATTTTGTTTTTTCCCAGGGCCAGTTCAACTTTGTACATGTGATAATCACTCCCCTGGATTATGAATGCAACTTGGTCACGCTGCAGTGTCGGAAAGGTAAAGCGCCCCTTCTCTGCTGAAAGGGAACTTGGATAACCGAGCCTTTCCCATTCCATTTAGCTACAGACATGTTTTTGGCCTGGGACGGGTTGTTGATAAAGGCTGTGCCAGGCTGGCAGATCTCTGTGCTGTAAGACCAAAGCAGTGTCTGGCAGCAGTTTCTGGGAACTTCTCAGACTATCCACAGACTCTGATAAAGGAACACAATTTAAATTGGCTTTGTATGTCTGAAATCCAGCCAGAAGCTAATTGGGGGGGAAGGAGGGAAGAGGAGCATGTAAGCTTGGCCAGATGAGTAATGTTTGTAGTTTGTATCTGTCTTCCATCCACTTAGGGACCTCATGAAGATCTGGGTAAGCCTTTGAATGTGAAATTTAAGGCCTATGAAGCTTGGCTGTACAGTTTTATAAACTCCAACATTGCTTTTTCCTCCTTTAGATATGGAAGGCCTTGTGGACACCAGTGTGGCTAAAATTGTATCAGACCAAAACCTGCCCTTTGTTGCCCGCCAGATGGCATTGCACGCAAATGTGAGTATTGTCCAGTTCAGCCTGATTCTATCTGGGGATCTAGGGACTTAGGAACTCATGGGGTTGAGAAAGGGCAAAGACTGAACTGTGGCCAGTACCCAGATGGATCTAAATGGAGTGGTTCAGTCATCCATCTTAACATTTCACCATGATTCCTATGCTAAGCAATTGACCATTTAAATCTCCTTCTAACCAGATGGCATCCCAAGTCCATCACAGCAGGTCAAACCCTACAGACATCTATCCCTCCAAATGGATCGCCAGATTGCGCCACATCAAAAGGCTTCGGCACAGGGTAGGTGAGAAGCAGGGCTATTTGTGTGTGTGCACACGAGTACACATACACATATACATCAAAAGAGCCCTTGTGTAGACTAAAGGATGGAGTAACAAGTTCCCTGACTTGCTTCATTTGTATAATGTGTCTTTTGACCTATTTGCTTTCAGGTGTGAGGTCAAAGAAAAGACAAAAATACAGAGAGGGTAGTGACCATTAGGTACAAAAAGCCAAGTTTAAAACATGGCCTCCTTAAAAATTGGATGGGCAGAACAGTGAGTATCCTTTGGGGGGGGAAATTGTCCTTCAGGCTATAGGTGAACCTTTGTTCCTGGACATGACTAGAAGGCAGGAAGCCTAATTGGAAACACTTTTCAGTTAGATGTGATATTTTGCTAAGCACACTAGCCCAAGGGAGAACTATGATATCCAGCCAGTTCATCTAGTGGCTCAGTAATAGATGTTTGAAACCCTACATGATCAAGGGGAAAATCTGTGGAACAGAGAGAGAAAGATGTGTGAAGATATAGGGGAATTCATGAACAGACACCTCAGTTTCAGTCTGACTCATTCCTTTTGTGTTTCTCAGATCCGGGAAGAAACCCAGTACCCAAACTCTGGCTTCCCCTTGATGCAGATGCACCCACCTGCTCACCCCAAGTCCCCGCCTCAAGCTCCTTCAGACTCCACTCCCACCTATGAGACAGGCCAGAGGAAACGGCTCATCTCTTCTGTGGATGACTTCACAGAGTTTGTGTGAGCCTTGAGGGACAAAAGCCTGTGCTCTCTTCCCCAAGGTAGTGTCTCTGGTTCTGTTCCTGAAACAGAATAGAGTGGCAATGACTTCATAGCCTGTCTCTCAAAAGGCATTTCAGCTGTCGAGCCTAAACTGGCTCACTTTGTGTGAGATTAGCACAGACCCTCTGCCTGGAGAGCTGGCCGACCGGCTGGGCCTGGCCCAGTTTTACAAAGCTGCTTATTTTCTGACTATTGTTCACCAGCCCAACAACATAGTCAGAACTGTTTATAAATGTAAATGAAATAAAGTGTTTGGATGGTCTGCCCTTGGAGTCAAGGGAGGCTTTAGCTTTCCCCTTGCACGATAGCTTGTTCTGGGGTGTTGTGTGCCAGATAGTTGAAGCAGATGGAGTCCCAGACAAGTAATCACAGAGGCAAGCATGTAGCAGTCCATAGTATTTATTTGACTTTGTCTTTTTTGTAATTGTGGATTTATTAAAAAACAAAACAAAACAAAAAGGGAAATGTTTGTGGCCTTGGTCATGGTCCCAACTAGAAGAGCAGTATATTGATTGCCCAGGCATAGCCAGGCAATGTTGCATCCTGGTAGGTTAAGGCACAACCAATAATAAATAAGAAACCATCTCTGGGGGCCTGCCTAGCTAGCCCTGGGTGGCCAGTCAGCACGAGGACAGAATTTGGCTTCTTCCCTTGCTTCCCCCATAGTCCTTTCTTAGCTCTTTTCATGTCTTCCCCCCACCCTTTTCCCTATGTGCTTTTGAGCAGCTCCACAGCCTGTCCAAGGTTGTAGGGCAGTTGTCCTATCGTTGCCACTCTAAGGAGTGGTCTTTTGTGGTCCTCACCCAGTGCTTACTTGTACCTTTTCTTTCTTTCCCTCTCTCCCTCTTCTCTGGCCCCCCTCCCCTGCTTCCCCTGCCTTAGGGAGCAGGTGCATGTTATTAGCCTCATTCCCAGGGAATAAGGCCCTTTTTCCTGTATAGCGCACCTTGGGCATGTCTTTCTTAAAGGGCTTTCAGTAATTACGGCAGCTGTTGCCTATCTATCTCTGTCACACATTATTATACAGGCATGTGTACACACATGCACAGATACACACACACACACACACACACACACACACACACACACACACACACACACACACACACACACACACACACACCCTAACTCCATCACACTTTTAGCACTTAAGGATTCTTGCCCATCACTCCATTTTGTGGCTTAAAGCAAGGTTATTGTCTGGGGGCCTCCTACTCTAATCCCTTCCTCCTTTCCCAATTCTTTTGGGCAGGTGGATAGGACAAATAAGCCTGTAAAAAAGGATCTCTATACCCTCTCCCCTCCCTCCCCAGGCTGGACCCGGCCCCCCAGGCCAGGTTAATGTGCAACAAGCAGAAGTAACAGTTCCCCGTCCCAGTTCCCAGGCCTCCCACGAGAAACAAACCCCCACCCGCATTACCTGCTCCACACCCTGACCCTAGCTCTCTGACCTGGGTCCTGCCCCTCTGGCCTCCGAGCTACTCCTTCACCCCAAGTCTTTGAAGCCCACCGGAAACCTGTGGCCCTGGCGTGGGGCCCCTGGCTCTGGGACATCCACACACACCACTAACACTTTATATACAGCAAACTCGATGAGGGCTATGCCCTCAGGAACATCACTTTAAATAATTGGCAGGAGGGGAGAGGCTCAACTACATGTGCTACGGCTCTCCCCTCACCCCAGTGCTATGAAAATATAGCGACATACAAAAATATATACATTTTAACCCCGTATAAATTACTGACAATATACATATACATGGTGAGACAGTGGCTGGAATGTAAGTGTAGGGGGTGGCAATAACTTAGGGATAGGGGGGAGGCAGGCTGGGGTGTCCTTAGTGTGAGGAGGAGGTGCCTGCCACTGGGGGAGGTGGGGCAGGCACAGCCCCGCTGTACCTGAGGGAGGGCCCAGGTAATAAATTAGGGAATGAGGGGCTGAATCCTTAGCCCTCAAAGGCCCCAACCTCCATCTGGTCTCTCCCCACCGCACCCCCATGTTCTACTTCAGACACATGAGGATCAGGGGAGGGATATCTGTTCCTCCATCCTAAGGGACCTGACTTCCCCTACAGCTACCATCACCACAGTAAGCCCCCCACCTCCCCTACACGTGATGGTCACACCTTTGGTTCTCACATATTTCGTTTTAGGCCTAGAAAAATCCAATACTGTTTTTTACCCCAGCCCTATTCTGGAGTGCTGAGAATACTTGGGTCCCTGCCTGTTAAAGCCTCTGTTAAAGTGCTGAGTTTTGGAGCCCCTCCACCCAGGCCTTGGCATTCCTGGCTAGAGAGGCCATGCGGGGGAATCTGGGTGCCATTGGTTCTTCCTTTCCCATAACCCCTGGGCCCAAGTACATCACTACTGGGGGTAGGGTGGGGGAAGGTAAGCTAGAACCCTTGGGTAAGAGAGCTTAATACTGAGAGGCATCCCTGCTTCAGGTATAGGGGGCTGCAGCCAGGGACAAACTACAGTCCAAATCCCAAGGGAAGGAACCGCTGGGTTGGAGGGGGGCCAAAGGAGGTACCTTGGGAAGTGGTCTAACATTAGGGATTCAGGCAGAAGCCATAATAGTACCAAAGGCTCCTACTCTATCCTGGCCAGGTCCCTCTCTATGTAAGGCTGGGGTGGATCCTGTTCTTTGCCCTTCTCGATGCCCTCACAAGAGGTGAGCTGGAAGAAGAATGGGCAGCTGCCACACCCATACCCCTGCTGGCCCGTGCAATCCTGGCTGGCAGAGTGGTCTGGATCCCGAGGGATGGACCCGGAGAAGGTGAAGGGGTAGTAGGAGGGCCAGGGCCCCAGGGTGGCCTGGCCAAATGGCCACCGGATCTCTGGCCTTGTAGGCCCTGCAGCCGCTGTTCCAACTGGTACACCTCCTCTGTGGCCTGGTTAAGGCGGTCGAACTGAGTTAGCAGAGCCTCAAAGACTGAGAGGAGGCGAGAGGGCTCCGGTTCAGGGTCTCCCCGGACCCCCGCGCGGCCCATCAGCAGGCTCATTCCATCCAGCTGACTGGAAGATGTGGATGGGCGTGAGGTGTCGGAACCAGCACTTGGTGGGGACACGTCCTGAGATGATTTGGAGTCACTTGATGAGCGTGAGGGCAGCGGTTCCATGCCTTCAAACCGGACCTTATGTCGAAACTAGGGACAGACACGGAAGTCGGTCAGCCAGCCCAGTCCAAGAGGAACTAGACCTACTTTGATACTAACTGAAAAATCCTGGCCATTTCCTACCCCCACCACCCCCAAGGTCTCTTTCCCTGACTTGAATCTTTCAGGGCTCCTCTGTTCCTCTGGACTTCTCCCTGCCACAGGCTCTTCCATACTCACTTCCTTGACCTTGCTGAAACCCATCCAGAGGCGCAGGCGACGCAGAAATAGCTCCACCATCTCATAGTCCTGGGGCTCCCATGCTGGGCGGTAAAGCTCTCCCCGAAGGGCGTGGTAGCGCCTCCGCAGCACAACGGCCCCCAGCCGCAGAGCCCCCCATAGCTGCAGCACCGTGAGGCTAGTGCAGAGCAAGGGTGAGAGACGCCAGGGCTCCGAGGGGCACAAATGGGGGTCCCCACCTGCCGGGCACAGCAGGAAGAGGTCCCAGCCCATGCTTCGGAGGGAGTCGGCGCAGCAGGAAAACAGCTGTGAGGAGAGAGGTGAGGGTCAGGAAGGGGACATCCTCCCACCTTGGCAGGGGGGTGGGGGGAGATGGAGGCAGTGAGCTGAGGGTAGCAGAGAATGGGGGCAGGGTGTATGGGAAAAGTAATGTACTGAAGGTGCAGAAGGAGAAACGGAGTTTTGGATGTAGCCAATATGGGAATTTGTTTTGCTTAACTTGTGGCTTATTTGCTGCAAGGTTGTGTTTTTGAGAGAATGGGAAGAAAAATAATGCCAGTTAATTGAAAAAAGTAAATTAAAACTGACATTTTTTTTAAAAATCAAATGATCAGGAAATCTTAACACATAATAATAATAATAATAATAATAATAGCTAATACTTGCATGGCGCTTATGTGCCAGGCCCTGTGCTGAGTGCTTTGCAGTTATTGTCATTTGCTCCTCACAACAAGCTTGGGAGTCGGGTGCTCTTATTATCCTCATTTTACAGAGGAGGAAACTGAGGCAGACAGATTAAGTGACATGCCCAGGATCACACTACTAGAATTATCCGAGATTGAGTTCTAACTCAGATGTTGCTGGCTCCAGGGCTCCTACTTATCATATAGGGAGTTAACTCCCTCACAAACTCCCACTTTCTCGGCCTGCCCCTCTAGCTTCTAGGGACTGAGGCACAAGATTGACACCGAGGAAAGCCTCATCAGCTCCCGCCTGGGAGACACCTTACCATGAAGCCTAGTTGGGTATAGGCTATAGCCAACACCAGGAGTGCCAAGCCAGCCGCCACCAGCTCTCTCACTGAGCGGTAGAGGGTTTTCCCAAACACTGACCACTGACGGATGAAGCGAAGTTGCTGGGCAGCCTGAGGACAAAAATCATGTTGTCCCCACATCAGAGAAGCCTCTGGGGGAAGAAGGCAGGGCCCACAATGGGACCATCCAGGTGGGAAAAAGATGGGGTGGGCTCGGTCGGGCTTCTTAGAAGACGCGAGCATGAGGAGGGAGACCCACCTTGATCATCAGCAGGAAAAGCAGGGATGCAGCCAGGCTGGCAAAGGCTGAACTGAGCTGGGCCACTTGGTAGAAGCTGGTGAAGTGGTGAGGACGGCGTTTCAGGTAACGGCCCCACTGCTGGTCAGCCAGGCTCAGCTGACTCAGGTGGATGAGCACAGTGGCTGTGGTCAAGAGAATCAGCAGCCACTGGCCCCACGCTCCTGCACGGACCAGGTAAGCCTGGCCTTCCTTCTGCATGGCCAGGGCCTCGGCCACCACGAAGTACACCACAAAGAGCATCAGAAAAACCTGGGGGAGGCAATTGGCTCACTGGAGGGGAGGCCCTGGGGAACTGGGTGGAGCTCTTCAGGGACCAAGGGGGGAAAGAACAGGAGCAATCCAGTGGAAAGAGAGAGGGCAGGGAACCACCGAGAGGGGCCGTGGCGCAGGACTGACCATCATCAACAACTGCAGGGTGACGCCCGCACTGAGCCGCTGCAGGGGGAAGGGCCGGACGCTGATGGCCGTCAAAGCTCGTCCGGACACCGGGAACTCCAGGCGCAGCGTGACTGCAGCGTGGAGACCTACAGCCGGGCTGTACTGGGTGAGCTCCACAAACACTGCACGGCTCCTGGGGATGAAGGTGTGGGTCGACTCGTCGGACCAGACTCCCAACCCCCAACACAAATAATAGGCTTTGAGGCGAGCCAGAATGGCTCGGGCCCATCCCTGCCTGCCTCTTTGGGTCTCAGTTCATCATCATCCTCCTTTATCCTCATCGTTAGCATAGTTACAGCACTGTCCCATTTTGGCCTCACAACAACTCTGGGAGGGAGGAGCTATTGTTATCCCCATTTTGAAAAATGAGGCGGACGAGGTTAAGCGACTGACTACAGTCACAGTATCTGAGGCTGGATTTCTCCTCAGGTGTTCTGACTCCCACTCTGTATAATGGAGAGGAAAAGCCCTTTTCTTCCAGGGAGAGAGTATGAGTATGAGAAGAAATGATGAGAACTTTGAAAAGTTAAAAAAAGGTGTTAAAATAAGCATTTGCTGTTCACACATCTGCTCCAACAAGGGTGTCTTTGGCCCTCTTTGCTTCCCCCCAGACTCACATGTTGTCAATCCAATTATGCCGCTGTAGGAAGCTCAGCAGTTCTCGACTCTCCTCCAGGCTGACTCCCAGCTCCTGGATGTAGCCGCCACTGTCGTAGACAGAGAAGTAGCCCCAGTACCAGACCCTAGGAGACAGAGGGTGGGAACCAAATGACTCGGCCCTGGAGGCCTTCAGTACAGCCGCAGCTGCCTCTAGAAGCTAGGGATGGGAGACCCACAAGGTCTTGTCCTAAGTGCCATGCTGCGTGTCACGTGGAGATCTACAACCTAGAGGGGACATTTCCCAACTCGGGAGAGGAGGACATGAATTCTGGAGTCACTCGGGGCAACTGTCCCTCCCCTCCTCCACGGATCTGCCTTCTCCTGGACCACAAGAAAGAAAGCATCTTCCTGGCAGCAGGGAGACAGCACTTAACCAGTCATTCAGGTTCACAGCTAATCTTGGTGTTCACATGTGGACAGCTGGCAACATCTGTAACCATCCTCCTCCTGCCGAGGTGCCCAGATTCTCACCCTGCCAAGTCAGGTGCTGAGTAGGCCCACGCCCTCGTTCCGTTTGGGGAGCTGCTTTTCCAGCCAACCTCATAATCCTGGGTACTGAAACTGCTGGATGTGGGACACATTCTTCTCATACTTCCCAGAGCATCTGGACAGAGTGCTGCAATGTGGTCAATCAATCAGTCATTCAACTAACATCTATTAAGTGCCCTCTCTGTGTTAAGCATGAACTACAAAGACAAAAAACGAAATAAAAACCCCCAAGGAGTTCCCATTTTATCATTTCCAGGAGGGGTCGTGTAAGTGGATGAGAATGCTTTGGTGGGGAAGAGAGAGAATGTGATGTTGAAACAGGGCTCCCAACAGGAGGAGGTTAGGATAGGGGAGAAAATGGTGCAAGAGGAAAGGATGAGCAGGGTGGAGGGAAGGGATCACCAACTTCAATTCACCTTCCTGTAGCCGAACCTGCCGAAGACGTGGGGGCCCCAGCTCCAGGGCAGTCTGGTTCCCATGGACGTAGGGGAGCAGCACCCGTGACATCCACACCCAGAATTCATCTGACCTATTTCCCCCAATCCAGAAAAATGAAAGTTACTCTCTTCCACCAGCACTGGAGACAGTGGTGTCCACTCATTTCCACCCAAAAGTCTAGATCTAGCTCCAGGACACTAAATCTTTTCCTGGATCACACAGGTCATAGCTTTCTGATTATCCTTCAAGTCATGATCTAATATCATCTCATGGCCGAAACGACCACTCCAGAAACAGACCCACTTCATCCCAGTGATTCTGTACCAGAGCTTTTGCGGAAACATGTAGGGGTTATTAATTTCCATAAGCAACACTTATAAATGGACACTTACAACTTAGACCAAAAGCCAAAAGCCAAAAAAAAAAAAAAAAAAAAAGCAAAACTGGACTTTATTGGTCTTTATGGAGATCTGACATTATATTTGGATATATGTATATATTTAGAGGACTAGTAAGGGACTGAGTTGGGTTTGGGGTAGGATAGAGCTGCGTGGGTACACTCATACACCTGAGAAATGGACGCCTCACAGCTCTAAGGTTAGGAGGAGGAGAAGGGAGATAAAAGACAATTTGCTCATGAGTAATGATCTTCCTAACAGTAATGGGGAAACTTCACAGGGACTAAAGAATACAAGGACTTAAGGATGAATGGGAAGAAAAATGGACACTTCCTTCTTCCTCAACCCTCACCAAAAGCCTATAGTTGAAAATTCAGCTAGAACCCAGAGTACTAGCTCTAGAGTCAGAAAGATTCATCTCCCTGAATTAAAATTATCTGGCCTCAGATACTTACTAGCTGGGCAAGTCACTTAACCTTAGTTTCCTCGTCTGTAAAATGAGCTTGGAGAAGGAAATGTCAAACCATTCCAGTATCTTTGCCAAGAAAACCTCAAATAGGTTCACAAAGAGTTGGATGTGACTTTTTAAAATAATTTTTCAAAATACATGGACATGACTTTTCAAACATTTTTCTCACTCCTTTCTTCCCTCAAAAATAAAAATAAAAATCTATTGCCCACAGCTGGGAAGGGACACTAATCTCAGAAAACCAGACAGGGAAAAAAAATCCTAAATTTTTTTTTAATCCTAAAGCAATTTCTGAAAGGAGACAGACAACTGGTTAGAGACTAGTATTCATGAGACAGATTTTCTTTCTTCCTTAATAAGATTAGTGCTTTATAGCTGCAAAGAAGTTTACATGTATCAAAAGGGCCTTCGGAGGAAGTGCTGTCATTATCCTCATTTTACAGATGAAGAAACTGAAAAAGTCCCACTATTAATATGTAAGGCAGGATTCAAATATAGGTCTCTTTATTTCACTTAATTGGGCTGATTTCTCCCAGGGCCAAGAGAAGGACCACCACCATGGTACAATGACACTAGTCTTGCCAAAGAAAAAATTAGACTAAAAGTTTTTAACAACCTCAACATTTTTTTCTCTTCTCAAGTTCCAGAAACAATTGAGGTAGAGTGATCAAAAGGGCCATTTGCACAAAGTGTTGAATGCCCTTTCTTGGTGGTATTTAAAAATGCTGAAAAACCAAGACTCAGATTACTTGCTTTCTAGGAGTTGGCTGAAGGATGTCAGCCTCTAGAGCTTAAATCCCAAACTTCAGGGGAAAGGCTAATTAATATGTTATTAATGTTTGTCAGAATATATAACCTTTGAATGCCAGATTCTGGGACCCTCAGAGAATGGGGAAAGATCCAGAAGGTCAAGATCTCCCAGGACATGGCTGTGTTTGACCTGACAATGTAGCATCATCCATTTTCAACAAATCACACACATGCCAACTCCAGGAGCAGGGATTACCAGCATGCACTGCACTGCCAAGGGCTGCTGCTTCAGGTCTAAATTTAGCCTCTGCTTCCCAGATTATGGTAATGATACTATATGTGGTGGACATGACATTGATTGGGAAGGCCTGCATTATATTGAAGGGGCCTAACATACAGAAGATTTACTTATTGATTAATTACTGTTTTCTACTCTAGTGAAAGAAGTGAAAACAAGCTGCAGTTAAAAGACAGAAGTTACAACTTAACATAAATCCAGAGGCCCTCAAAGTAAGGAAAAAAGATGCCATGTTTAATTTATATTGGACTGTTTGCTATCTTGGGGAGGGGGGGAGGGGAAGAAAGGGATAAAAATTTGAAACACAAGGTTTTTTTGGCAAAGATGAATGTTGAAAATTCTCTTTCTGTGTATTTGGACAAATAAAATACTATTGAAAAAAAGAAAATAAAAAAAATAGACACCCAAGGAGATGGCAGAAACTCTCACCTAAGGGCACTCAAGGCAGCAGTTCCTTCTCTGCAGTTATAAAGAGCACAGGGTACAGGGAAAATGGCATATCAAAACCCAGGCTCTTAATCGCCATTCCTACAGTGTCCTATGGCTGAGGTGCCTATGTCTCGTCACCACTGTGCCCTCAGCTAGACAGCTGGGTACTGCTGCCATCTTCTTCCCTTTTACTCCCCCACTCTCCCTCTCACACCTCTTATTGTTCTTACCTCAAGTGAAAATATTCCTAGTTATGACTTTGTCCCTCTACCTCAGGTGGTTTTCATGGGGTCCTGCCTAAAGACTGAGGGCTAGATAAGATGAGCCTGGAGAGTATCCGAGTGATTACCTGGTGATCCCTAGGAAGGCCTTGCTGTCCAGCTCTTGTTTGATGGAGTTCTGCAGACGATAAGCATGGGTGTGGCTTGAGGCATCTCCATAGTTAGTGAGGAGGGTCACCAGCAGGAACAGCATATATACCAGAAAATTCTGAAGAAGTGGGGAAAACTGTGAGCAATCACTAAAGGATTGAAGAAAGCCCAAAAGACTATGATGGACATTAGGTACCTCTTCCCTTTGAGAACCATAGCAAAAATTCAGACTTTACTCCTTCCCCTCGTCCTTCTCCCCCTCCCCCCTGGGGACCTGATAGCTGGAAATATTCATCCAAAGGGCTCCAGAAGAGACCATATTTGCTAATTGTAGGAAGGTATAGAATTGGTTTCTCCTTTCCATCTTAACCCAATAGTTTATTTCTTAAGTATTTTGCACATATATGTATTAATTTTACTTTTATATTATAGGGGTGTGTGTGTGTGTGTGTGTGTGTGTGTGTGTGTGTGTGTGTGTGTGTAAAGCACTGAGTTATTCAGTATGACTAAAGTGTGTAGGAAAGGGATGTAAGATAAAACTGAGAGGCCTTGAATGTTAGGCTAAGAAATATAGATTTTATTCTGTATGCATTGAGGAACTATTGAAGGCTTTTGAAAAGTAATACAGGAAGATTAATTTGGCAGCATGTTCAGAGTGATTTGGAGGGGTAAGGATTCTGATCCAGGAAACTGCTTAGGAGAGTACTGTAATAGCCCAGGTATGATGTAATTATGGGCCCTTATCCAGGGTGGGGGATGGACTGTGGGAATGGAAAGGAAGGAAAAGATGTGATAAATATTGCAAAGGAAGAAGCGAGGAGACTTGGCAACTGATTGGCCGTGGGTGGTGAGGGAGAGGGAGGAGTTGAAGTTGACACTCATGTTTCATTGGAGCCTGGGTGATGGGGAAGATATTGGTACCATTAATAGCAACAGGGAAGTCTGGAGGAGCAGAAGACTGGCAGGTGAGATGAGGGTTTGAGTCTGACATGCTGACTTTGAGGTGGGGCGTGCAGGAGGCACTCAGAAACGCTAGGGCCATGACTGGAGCCAGAAGGGCAGGAGCCACTGGCCTCTCCTCTCCCAGCATGAGGCCCCACCTGCTGGCAGCAGCACCTGCAGGGACAGGATAGGTGTAACGAGATGATCTGGCCAAGTCACCTTGAGCATCCTGTGCAGAAGCTTGACTTTACGAGCCTCCTCCTTGGCCTGAAAGAGCGCGAAGCCCTGCGGGGGCCGTACTCGGGGGATCCGCTCACACACGGGCTCCACAGCTGGACACTCCACCAGAGTGTCATCCTCCTCTGGATGGAGTCGCTTTGCCACCAGGGAGAAGTAGAGGGCTTCCAGCAGCACCTGGGGGCATGAGGGAGGCGGGGTCAGGTGCCAGCCGAGGGCCTTTCCTCCTCCTCCCCCATCCCTCTGGCCATCACCCAGGACTCAACAAATGGGGGGTAGCTGGTGGAGAAGGGGTCCAGCACCTGCCCTTCTGTGTGGGAGTGGGCATGCTGTCCACAGGAGACAGATGAGGAAGAGGACAGGAGTGGTTGTGAAGAGAAAGGGAGAGTCGGAAGGAGGAGAGAAAAGTAGCTAGACAGAGAGAGGGCTGAAGGGGGAACAGAGACACGATCTACCTTGAGAGGTTCCCAGACCAGGAATGAGGACAGGAAGCTAAAGATGCCCGAGATGAGCCACATGACGCCGACGCTGGAGGTGAAGTCGGTGCCGATCCAGCCCGAGACGCCCACGGCCACCAGCACGAGCAGGAGGCTGAGCCCATGGGCGAGGGGGGCACACCAAGGAGGAAGGAGCCGCTTCTGCAGACCCTCAGCCAGCCCTGCAGGGGACAAGGGGGAGCCTGGTGAGAACACGCACCGCAAGGGAGAGAGGACAGAGAGAAGGGCCAAGCAGAGGGCCTGTTGGCAGTCCTACCTTCTCTGGTGAACTTTGCTGACTGGGCCAATTCCTGGGGGGCGGCCACAGGGGGAAGACCCTTCTCATTCAACCTCTGTAACATCAGCGTCTCTGTTTTTGCCCCCAGAGAACCAGACCTGGGGAAAAGGTACAGGCTGTGAGCTCACTTTAGTGCAGGGAGAATGACCCACTATTGCAGGAGAAGAGAGGGCAGGAAGGAGTGATAACAGATGGAGGGAAGAGGGACTCTTCTCTCAAAGAAATTACTTCAACAGCAATTGCTTTCGGAGCCAGCCAGTCTCTAGAATGGAGGATGGGGTGAATTCTAATCTCAGTTCAGACCTTTGTTAGGAAACGAAATCTTTTTATATTTAATTTTTTCTACCTGTGAAATGGGGAGATTTTCTTTTGGTGAAAAGGAAGGCACCAGAGAAAGCCTCCATGTGCTGCTGCAAGGACCTCACTATCACGGTGTCCATGACCTGAGGATCCTACAATAGTTTCCATGCTGAGGCATGAAATTCATGATAAAATGGATAGGCCTTTGAATTCATTTTAGGAGGTCAGGTATGACGTTACTAAACGGATTCTGGTCCTAGACAAGTGGTTGAAATGGCAGTCTCATAACAAGGCTTGGCGGGGGACATTGCTTTTATGCCTTGGGCTCTGTGATTTTCACTTGTCTGCATGATCCAGACCTCACTAGGCAGAGGCAGGCCCATTCAATCCACCTAAAAGCATTTATTGAGAGTCTGTATTATGTGACAAGCACTAGGCAAGGCATGGGTGGGATGCAAGTACAAAGAATGAAGCTATTCCTGCTGGTAAGCTTATGCTTTAAGTAGAGAGAGAAAGCATATGTAAAATATATCAAGTGTGAATATGATCCACAAAAAAGACCTTTCACGGTAAAGCTGGATGCTGGAATGTTGTTTTGTCCTACTAAGTAAATCCTTCCTCAGGCTCCTTATTCACACACACACACACACACACACACACACACACACACACACACACACACACACACGATGGAGATCCAGAGTTTCTCTCTCTATAAGCAATAACCTGACCAATGGATGGATTAGAAATTCAGATAGTAATTTGTTCTACACATACAAGGATAAGCCCTCTGGATTATTGCCCATGCAATGTCTCTATTAGACTAACAATGGCAAGATTGACTTCCCTTCCCAAATCATTGCATGGAAAGTGCTAATTCTTTTGGGAAAAGGAGCTGGGAAATGGTTGATAAAAATCAGATTCAGAGCTCTTTCCCATTACATGCCCTCCAACCCATAAGCTAGACTCAGGAAGGTCTTGCCCCTCCCTGCCTTTTCCACCATTACAACATCTTGCTCCCCACTTCACTCACAGGCCAGTGAGGAGGTCAGTCTCCAGGTGGGTGTCTCTAGCAGAGGCAATGCTGTTGGCCCCTTCAGCAAGTATCTGTCGGATCAGATCTTCATCTAGAGGAAGCAGAGGGGTTTTGGTCATGAGTTAGGGGTAAGGCAAGACCTATGACCTTATCCATCGGTCACAACCTCCCAGCCTTCCAGCCACTTTTCTCAAATGGCTCAGAACTGCTAGTTATATCCAACTAGAAAGACTGAGGGTTGCCTAGAAACATCCCCCTTTTCTGGAAAGTTGAAACAGAAATACTCCCTCTGCTCTAGGTTTTTTGCACCCCTGCTATGGTTTTCCATTAGAACAGAGGGGGTACTATGACCACAAAAAGTTCCATGTCCTCTTTCATCCTGAATTAAGGCCTACTTACTCACCTGAGGTGGAGAAGTACTTAGTCTGGGGAGGGGGGCTGCCCAGGGAGAGACCATCTTCTTCCATGACCTCCAGGCCCTGAGTGTTCCCAGCCCGGGCCCGCACCAGCCTCTGAAGGGTGTTACCCATGATGGAAGGGTCACTGAGAAGGTCTGGCCAGCTAAGAGTGCCATCGCTGGACTGCCACTGCATCAGGCTGTGAGAAGCAAGCACACCCACTGAAAAGAATGCATGAAATCCTGACAGACACACACACCTGTCTGACCATGGCCAGAGAAACCCATAAAAGTGACACAAGCCACATCCTCCAGGGGCAAAGAGCATGGGACCGTGCAAGAGCAATGCACGCACAGCATGTGGGGAAAAATATACATGATATCCAGGCAGCCGTGAATGCATGCCATGTGGAACCCGAATTTATGTTCGTGAATGCCTAAATTCTATGTGATTTTGTTCTAGGAGTACCACTCACCTTTTAGAATCATCCAGAAACAAGTCTGTTTTAGTTTGTCCAGAAAATGCCTATGGAGAAGAATATAGAGCATCTCAGAGGGGAGAACCGTAGTCTTTGCCAACATCTTTCGGTTGCATGAACTTTTTAAAAAAATTATATTTCCAGATAATTGGTTTCCTTTGTAATCCTGTGTGTTTTATTTCATGCATTAAAAAGCATTAATCTGAGAAAGGAGTAAATAGACTTTACCAGACTGCTCAAAAGAGCACAAAAGCTTAAAAGATCACTGCCCTGGGGCTATTGGGACTTAATCAGAGAGCCTCAGCATCAAATGTGAGTTCTCACAATAATAACATATGGAAAAATAAGGTTTACAAATGCTTTCTTCACAACAACCCTGCAAGGCAGGTAAGGCAAGTCAAGTATTATTTTTTATAATAATATCTTTTTATTTTTCAAAACACATAATGCAAATATTATTATCTCTATTTTACAATTGAGGACACTGAGGTAGGTTATAGGAGACTCATTCATAGTGACACAACTAGAAAGTGCCCCAAACTGGTACTTGAAAGCAAGTCAGTTGACTGGGGAATGGGCTGGACTAGATAGCTTCCGAGATTCCCTCTGGCTAGAATATTTTGTGTTTCTGTGATTTGGGGGTCTCTAAGATCATGGCCCCTTTCACACAGCCTCTCAATTACTGAACAGCCATGCCAGCTTCCTTATAGCAAGGAGGCAGTCGCATGCAAGGTCCATGCCCAGTCCCCATCACCTCAGCACGGAGCCCAGACAAAGTGAGGAAGGAGCTGTCTAGAACTGATGTCTCCAGGTAGTTATCAATGTCCAGCACCTGCTGCCCCTCTGGGCTGCGGTCAGGGCTTACTGATACCTGTAGGAAGAATGGGACTCAGCCTGATGCACTTTGCACAATGCCTGGCCACAGTAGCTACTAAATACGTATTGATGAACTCTTCGTGCAGCTGCCTTTCCCCTCTCCCTGGAATGGGGCAGAGAACTAAATGTACTTGGGCAGCAAACCCCTCAGATAAATCCATCTATCTTCATCTACCTATAAAAGGATGCTTAAATAACCACCTGCCCTTCCCCCTCCCAATTCCTGCAGGTCTTCTGTCCCATGTCTATCAATACTCACCTTGCTCCGGGACATTCGGAAGAGAAACAGGATAACGAGATAGAGGGGGTAGACCACCACACTGGATACCAGGCCAACAGCTACTGTGTCCACACTTAATGGGATCAGGCTGGACATGGGCACATTGCTGCAAGAAAGGAAAGTGCCTATTATGTACCAGATTCCAATTTAATTTGGATCCTCACAATTACTCTGGGGGTATTATTTTTATTCTCCCTTTACAGCTGAAAAAACTGAGGCAGACAGGTTAAATGACATGCCTAGGGTTACCCAGCTAGAAAATGTTTGAGGCCAAATTTGAACTCAGATGTTTCTGACTCCAGGTCAAGTTCTGAGGGAACTTAAATCACTGGGGTGGGGAACATCTGGCCTGCAGCTGTGTAAGGCCCATGAACTCATTTGGTCTGGCCTTGCCAAGGCAATCCCAGGTGACAGTAACCTCCCCCCTGCTTGAGTTCTTTTAAGTTGATAATTTTGTATGGCTCATGAATGATGTGATAAATATCCAAATGACCTTTGGCAGAAAAAAGGTTCCCCATCCCTGTCACAGAGAAAAAGGTATTAAATTAAAATACTTTTTATACAAATAGGATCAGATTTAGATAATTGGAGAAATATTCATTGTTCATGAGAAAGGAAAGCCAATATGATAAGAAAATAGCAAATTTACTTATTATTTATTCAATACCATCCCGATTAAGGTACTATAAAATTATTTTACTGAGTTAGAAAAAAATGATAAAATTCATTTGAAAGAATAAAAGGTTCAGAATTTCAAAGAAACTAAGGGAAAAAATGTAAAAGAAGGAAATAAGGCAGTATGAAACCTTAAACTTTATTATAACACAAGAATGTTGTTGAAATATAAAGTGGATAATTTTCATTGTTTTAAATTTAAAATTTCTTGTATAAATAAAACCAATGTAACTGGGATTGGAGAGAGAGTAGAAAATTGGGAAAAAACTTTCATAGATAATCTCTCATATAGGACATGATTGTAATGGAATACTGTTGTTATGTAGGAAATGATGAGTTGTTTGATTCAGAAAAACATGGAAAGGCTTGTATCCATGAAGGAAGATGCTATTCACTTCCAGAGAGGGAAATGACAAATGGAAATATGTATAATGTGGTATTACATATAGGTATATTGTGTACATGTGCATATATGAATGTGTGTATGTCTATATATGTACAAGTTTATAGATATGTATGTTTATATATTTGAGTTTATTTGTAGTCTTCTCTAGGGCAAGGATGGGAAGGAGAGAAGAATAAAATAAAATAAAAAGTACACATCAGAGAACAAAAGAAAACCTAGAAGAAAGCACAGAAAAGTTGGGTTGTTTTGAAAACAATGTGTAGGATTTAGTATATAAATTTTTGTGAGATCAAATTTGTTGCTTTATATTGAATCTTATATTCTAATTATGTGCATGGAAATGTTTTTTTTTTCTAATTTTTGCACCTAAGTGAATCAAGAAATATTCTTTTAAAAAAGAAAAGTAATAGGAAAATATGGCAGGAGCCAGAAAAATTCGGGTAAAACCAAAAAGAAAAATCTCTTGATAGTGAAGTGGAGCAGGTACTGCCACAGTAGACCATGAGAGGTAAGGAAGTAACCATCCTTGGAAGAGAGATGGAACCCATGGCATGATTCTTGGCCATTTCACTTTGGGGATATCCATGGGAAAGGGTTGCAGATACTGCCCAGGATGGTTGGGACGGGGTAGAGAAGAAGCACTCACCTGTGATTGACATCTCCTACAACTCCATACCACACAGCATTGGCCCCCAAGAAGAGGCAGATGAGGAGGACACAGCAGGTGGCACGCTGGACCCGTGTGAAGCGGCTCCGTGGGGGGCGGTCCCACAGCGAGAGCCAGATGTGCTTCTCAAAGAAGCCTCTCTGGAGTTCTGCTGTCAGCAGCCGTGGGAACCTGCGCAGAGTAGCATCGCCTAGCGGGACACAGAGAGGGGGGAAAGCAAAGGCACCAAGGTCAGATGAGAGGAGCAAGTTCACTTCCTCACACGCTTCAGTTTCCCCTTCATGTATACATTCAATTCAGTACAGCTTGGAGCACAAGAGAGGGCACTAAACACGAAATCAGCAGGACCCAGCTTCAAATTACATACACTCTGGGCACTTATTCACTGTGTGGTTCTGCGTAAGTCATTTAAGCCCGCTGTGTCTCATTTTTCTCATTTATAAAATGAGGAGACTGGGCTCATTCTCCTTCTACCACTAAGTTTGTGCTCCTCAGTTTCAGACCCACAAACACACTCCCATGCTTATTGTCCCACAGACAGTGACATGTACAAGCATGGGAGTTTCTTTCTTGCATTAGCCAAGAATCTGAAAAATCAAAAATCATGGCAGGCATAGAGCTAAAATCAAGAGAAGGGAACATAGGGGGGAGAAATAAGAAGGGCTCCAGAGGCAGGGGAAGGCTTACTTGCTGCTAGGACTTCCTTCTCCACCAGGCCCCCATTGTCCTCAGTCTCCACCGACAACCAATCATTCACCAAAAAGAAGGCACTTCGGCCAGTCTGCAGATCCCGGACAATAATGTGCTGCAGGAACCAGGCCGGGCTAAGCCCTAGGGGGAGTAGACAGGAAGCTTAGAGGAAGAATAAACTCCCAGGGGGCAGAAGGAGGGTCCCCACTGCCCAAGCCATCTTGCCATACCTTTGTTGTCGTGCCATACTCGGATCTTCCACACACTTCCAAGGCTGCGCTGGGTAGCAATCTGGAAGATGTCCAGACTGTTTCGGTGGAAAGCACTTTCTCCGTCCAGGTGCCGGTGTCCACTTCGGCCATCTGCCCCATAGAGGGTGATACCCACGTGGGCTGTTGTGCCTGGAGAGGGAAGGTAGAGAGACTTCAGCCTAGAGAGGTGAGGGAGGGGTTTTTTGCAAAGGCACAGTGAAAGCCATCTGAGTCCATGGAATAAGGGGCTAAAAAGAGCTTTAGAGTGGTCCAGCTGGAGATAGGAAGCGGAATGAGGGGCAGAAATGATATTGAATAGCTCAGACTTCTATACCCCAAAGCCCAGAGAATGAGCAATAAAGTAAACTAGAGATCTTTGGGCAAAAAGATGAATTATATAATTTCATGAGTATCCCTGAAATTTGGTGATGATCTACCATTGGCAATCACAGCAATGAAAGAGAATATCCCATTCGAAAGGATTAATAACAATTAAAAATTACAACATTTAGGGAGTACTTTAAGTGATCTATATCCAATATCTCATTTGATCCTCACAACACCCTGTGGAATAAGTGTTATTGTCATCCCTGACTTTACAGATGATGTCTGACACACACCAGACACTTGATAAAAATGATAGGTGACCTGACTGGATAAATCTGGCTCCGAGGTTAAAGGTGCCCAGGACCATTCAGCTAGTAAGGCTCTGAGGCAGGACTTAAATGTGTTTTCTATACTCCCACTCCAACATTCTATTCACCATGCCAACTAGATGATCAAGTAAAAAGGATGGGGACAGGAAAGCCAAAAGGTAATAAAAGGGTGTTTTACCCTCCTAAAAGAAAGGGGTTTAAGGGGTGCTTAAGGTGAAAGAAAGAAGGAAGAATGATACAATGAAGCCAGAACTGTGTAATTCCTATTTTGCTTCTGATTCTCAGATTGGGAAGGATAGATGGATAACAGAGAAGTGAAATTCAAAAAAGGTGAGATGATGTTAAGGGGATAAGAGGAGATGAAGTCATGTCAGGAGGTTGAAAGAACATGGTGATGTGACTGTTGCTAGTGATCCTGGAGAGACTGTGGAGAATGCGTGGGGCGCTACAGGACAGGAGATGAGCAACCTTTGTGCCTCTTTTCTTTTTTAAAATTTATTTTAATAAAACTTTATTTTCAAAATATATGCATGGATAATTTTTCAACAATGACCCTTGTAAAATCTTGTGTTTCAAATTTCCCTCCCCTTTCCCCGACTCCCTCCCCAGATGGCAAGTAATCCAATATATGTTAAACATGTGCAATTCTTCTATACATAGTTCTACAATTATGGTGCTGCTTTGTGTCTCTTTTCAAAAAGAAGATGATGGGTGCTTTAAATTATAGCATGGTGAACTTGATGTCAATTTCCCAGAGAAATTCTTGAATGTATTATTAAAGTCATGATTTGTGGGCACTGTGAAAGGTGAGCCAACATGATGCTATTTTCTTTTTACCTTACTGAAATTTCCAACATCTCAATCTATTTTCTAACAGAAAATTTACTAGTTATAAATATATATAGTCAAGAAAAAAGAATCAATCTATTAGATGTATCTGAAAATATGTATCATTCCACTCCAAGATCCAGAGGAAGGTGATGGCAGAATCTTCATGGACAAGTTAGGGAGAAGTCAAAAACAGGGGAAAAGTCCCACACATGCACAGATACTGAAAACAGCACTTTTTATAGAAGCTAAGAATTAGAAGGAAAATAGAAGCTTATCACATAGGGAATAACTGAACAACCTGTTGTATATTAAAGGAATGGAATATTATTTTGCCATGAGAAATAATATGAAGAATTCAGAGATTTAATGAACTGATACAGAGCAAAGAGCGGAGGATTAAGAGAATGATTTATATGATAACTATACAAACGTGACGGTAAATTAATCAATTAAATCAATGAAAAAAATACAGAACTCTGATCAATGTACTGAATCATTGGATCATCAGTGAGTTGGATGAATCCCTGGCATCTCTGTTCTCATACCAGGTTAAACCCATTCTTTTTGGCTGGGTTACTAAACTGGCAGATGAGGGAAGGTTGTAGACATTATAATTGTTTATCTGGATTTATTCCAGTATAGAGTCTGGTTATCAAGTCTCTTAAAATATCTTCACGGACAAGATGGGGAGATGTGGCCTAGAAAGATTTAGCTGAGTTATATAAATCTCTGAATAATGTGATCTAAATAGCAGGAATTAGGGAACTGCTTTTATCCTCATTAAAGACTTGAATAACTGTCTTAAGTGTGACTCGTCAACATTTTTATTAATGATTTGTATGAAGATCATGTGCTTATCAGATTGATAGATGGTACAAAAGCTATGAGAGACTATTGTGGGCTAAAGGACAGACAACTGAATTTAGAATTAGAAAGACCTGGATTTAAATCTTGGTTCCACTACCAGACAAGCCACCTTCCCTTTCAATCCTTGTTTGTTCTTTTGGAAAATGAAGGGATTGCACTAGATGATTCCAATAGGCTAAAATTAATAAGTTTGGAACTGTGGGCTAAGACTAGTAAGATAAAGCATAATAGGGGTAAGTGTAACATTGTGTAAACTCAAAATAAGGGATGCAAACCTAATCAATTAGGTCATTCAAAAAAAGACCCCAGTCCGACCCCAGGACTGCAATGGATTGTAAACCCAATGAGCTGAATATCAGTGAAAAATGAATTCAATCACAGACAGATTTAATATAAATTTAGCATTGGAGGAAAGACAGCGGGAGTCCCACAGTGCTTGACTCTGCTTTGGTCCTACCGGAAGCCCTGGGCTCAATCCTGGAAACCACAGGCTAAGAATATCTTGATAAGATGAATTATGTTCAAATACAGAGTGAGGGGACTCAGGACCTTGTTCTACAAGGATCAGCTGAGAAAAATTAGGGTTATTTAGTCTAGAGAGGACCTAAGGGGCCCATGATGGCTGTATTCAAATATCTATAGAGTTGTCACTTGGTAGAGAGATTCATTTGATTCTACTGGACGCCAGAGAACAGAACTAGAACCAATAGGTGAAAATTACTTAGAGGTAGACTTCAACTTAAAATAAAGCAATTGAAGCTGTCTGAAAGTGGAATGGGCTACCTCAGGAGAGTGCTTATTATTAGAAATCTTTAATCAGAAGTTGGAAGACTATTTGGAAGGCATTCCTATTCAAGTATGTGTGTGGGAATACAGATGAGAGGTGCAGAAGATAGAGCACTGACTTTGAATCTGGTCTTGAACACTTGATGGTTACTAGCTGTGTGGCTCTCAGCAAGTCACTTAACCCTGATTGCCTCACCACCACCCCAAAAAAGTAGGAGAACAGGATGGATGGTTCTAAGATGTCTTTTAACTTTAAAATTCCAAATATGTCCTCAAGATCTCAGCCCTTAAAATAGGGAGCGTTAAAACCTAAGTGGTCCAAAGCAGACTAGTTAAACTTTTTCTACTCACGACCCCTTTTCATCCAAGAAAATTTTACAGGACCCCATCTTGAATGTGAGCCAAGGGGCTTCTGGTAGTGTTGGGGGATGCACAGTGCAAAACGTGCATTTTATATGCTCAGAACCAAGACTGCAGAGAACTCGCATGACCCAATGTGGGCAAAAACTGCCAGAAACATCTCAGATTCATTATGCATTTGAGTTTCAATTGATTTTTGTTCCTTCCATTCAGAAATCTTTTATCGTTGCCACATTAGACTCCATATGGAATTGCATTTACAGTTTAAAAGGCTAATAAAGGTAAGAGGATAAGCAATAAATAATAGTAGTAACAACAATAATAATAGCGCTTAGCAGTCTTTAAAGTTTTCAAAACTCTTTACATACAATGTCTCAATTTATCCTCACAAAGACCCTGGGAGGTGAAGTGCTATTATTATCCCCATTGTACAACTGAAGAAAATAAGGCAAAAGTTAAGTGACTTGCTCAAGATCATAAAGCTGGTTATGTGTCCAAGGCCACATGTCTTTGACTCCATCACTCCATCCACTGTGCTCTCTGCTGTCTCTGTCCTAGAGGATTTAAGCTGGGCTGTCCACATTACGCCCCACGGCCAGGCTAACCCTTCCCACAGCCCTCATCCAGTCCTGCCCACCCCCACCCAGCCCCCTGCCACCAGTCCAGCTGTCTCTGCCTGCTTTCACCTGAGCCCTGGCCCCAGCCAGTCTTGACAAGAATCTCATACTTGAAGCGACCATTCTTCCCACAGAAGGGGATGATGCTCACTCGGCTGACGTCCATCAGGTCCAGCTTGTGGACAATCAAAGCTGTTACTGCATAGGTGGCCAGGCACACAGCACAAGTCAGGAGCACTATATAGTTGATGCCTGGAGCTGGCTCCTGTGCAGAGAGAAAGATTGTCAGGTCCCAGGCTGTCACCAGCTCCATCATGACCACTGCACCTGCTCAGGGCCTTGATCCCCCAAGCAGTTCCTATCCTTAACTATTTTCCAGCCACACTAGTCTCTTCATCTCTTCTTACAATCCTACTTTCCCTAAAAAAATAAAGGTTCCAATTTTATTCTATTTTAATTTTTTTAAATTTTATTTTGGAGGCAATCAATTAGGATTAAGAGAATTGCTTAAGGTTGCAAAGCTAGTAAGCTTCTGAGGCTGTATTTGAACTCAGGGCCTGTGTTCTATACACTGTATTACCGAGTCCCCCACTGTTTCATCTAGTTATTTTTTTTTAATATTTTGGAAGGAGAGAAAGGTGATCAGAAGGCCCAAATTCACACAGTTAATGTCTTCCTAAGTCCAGGTCCAGTGCTCTATCCACTGCCGCACTGCTCCAAAGACTCTTATTTTTTTTATTTTTTTTATTAAAGATTTTTATTTATAAAACATATGCATGGGCAATTTTTCAACAATGACCCTTGCAGAACTTTATGCTTCAAATTTTCCCCTCCTTCCTCCCACCCCCTCCCCTATATGGCAGGTAATCTAATACATGTTAAATATGTTAAAATATATTTTAAATACAATATATATATATATATATATACATATTTATAGTTATCTTGCTACACAAGAAAGATTGGATCAAGAAAGGAAAAAATACTTACAACTCCTATTTTAAATGGACTTAGATAACTCTTGAAAGATGCTATGCAGAGAAGCCTTTTCTCAGGTAGAGAACTTTTTTATAAAGTGGAGTAATCCTCTTAGCAATTTTTTCTTACTAGAATTTCTTGCAGCTAGGTAGTGCAATGGATAAGAGGACCATCTCTGAAGTAAAAAGGACCCGAGTTCAAATCTGGCCTCAGACATACTTTAACACTTCCTAGCTGTGTGACCCTGAGGAAGTTACTTAAAACAAAAACAAAAAAGAATTTCTTTTGGCAAGGTTCCTCTAATTCTCTGAGTAGCTTGATGTTCATTGAGCTTTATAGAACAAGGACTATTTCTCCTGATTCTGGTACAAAGCTCCAGAGCCTGACACATAAGTGCAAGAGATGTTTTTTCACTCACTTACCCATTGATGGATTAATCCACTCACTTTCCCAGAGTAAGTGCTCTTTTCCTCTTGAAAAATACTTTGTATTGACTTTTGGGGGTAATACTGTATCTACTTATTTTTCCTCAATATAAAACAGGGATAAGAACAACAATACCTACTAGAAGAGTTGTGAAGATCAAATGGGATAATGTTTATAAAAGGGGCTTATCATAAATGCTTGGCACATATGCTTATGCAAATGCTTATTCTCTCCCTTCCCCTCCCATATTATCTGTGCCATGAAGTGGACCCTTGAGACAGAGACTGTTTTGATTTTGTCCCTGTATCCCCAGCACCCAGCAGAGTTACTTGTATGTAGCAGATACTTAATGTTTCCAGAATTGTATCAAACTGAAACCCCCTGTTGTCTTCCCACCTTCACCCTCATCCTCATCCTTCCACTTTCCATTTCTTATCCAGGGCTGACATATCAGTTTGGGTTAAGGAAAGGGCGCTCATTTTCACATAGCCTGTTCACCACCCCAGAGTACCCACAGCACTTGCTCCAAGTGCAAAAGGAATGGAAGTTACTCACAGGGAAGATGAATTGGATGGAACTGGGAGGAACAAAGAGGCTAGCACCGAAGGCTGTGAGGTGGCGTGTGAGGCAGACGGCCTGGCTGGGGGAGGTCTCTTCCAGAGGTACGATGCCCTCTGTCTTCCACATCATCTCCTTCTCATTGAAGTACTGGCAAAGTGACGTGTAAAGGCCCACCGTCACTTCCACCTCGGACCAATGAAAATGACTGGTCATGTTCAGGTAGTAACTTGCTGTTGTATCATCCCTCCTAGAGGGCAGAAGCAGGAATAAGGTCAGGGCTCGTGGATTCTGGATGAGGTGACATCTCTCTGAGGAGCTCTCTCACCTTCTCTATCTCTACCATTTGCCCCAGCACCTCATTACTTCTGATGTGACTTGAGATCTGGAGAAAGTATGATGTGGGACAGGCAGATGCTTCAGCCAAAAAAGTCCATTTATTAATCTGAGGGTCCAAGCTTACATACAGAAGAGCAGCTGTTTTTCTATAGGAGCCTTGGACTGTGTAATTTCCTGATGCCTCTGTGTTTTCACATGTGAGTTATTTTTTCCTTTCTTGTGCTTAACATTACTTCTTTCAGTAACAGGTCAACATATCCTCAGCTCTCAGAGTGCAATTAAGGCAGCTCCATTAGTGCTGGCCCTCTATAGTGATTAGAGCATGGGGGTCCTTAACTTTTTTGTGTGTCATGGAACCTGTGAAGGCTTGGTGAAGTCTATGGACCTCTTTTCAGAAGGCATTATTCTCAGAAGATTTTCAGAATATTATGTCTTAGGATAATATTTTAAATGCATAAAATAAAATAAACATATAGGATTCTAAAGACAATCGATTATGCTGAAAGTTATTAAAATATTCCTAAAACAAATTTTAAAATTTGTTTTATTAAAAAATATCAGCCCAAGGATGAGAACCCATCAACTAAAAGAAGTCACTTGGACTCTACTAGGGGAAATAGGATGACAAAAATACCTGACCAGGAATCAGGAAGCGGAATTCTAGCCTCAAACTCCCTGTGTTACCAGAGCTAAGTCGGTTCTTAGCTTTTTCTTCTATCAAATGGGGATGATGCTTTTCCTCATAGGATATATATGAAAACAGTTGGAAAACATAGACCACCATATTAAATGTGAGGGATTCCAAGCCCTCCTTTTCTTCTCCCCACTTGGTTGGTCCTGGTACATTTTCCAGGGCCCCAGTGCAGAAAGAAAGAACTTACCCAGGAGAGATGAAGAAGGTATAAAGCCTGTGGTCACCTCCAGTCAATGCCTTCAACCCAATCTTCTTGCTGGCTGTGCAGTTGTATTCATTGGGCTGTGGAGCCGAGTGCAGATAGACAGCAAGGAAGGGCTCAGGCTCCTCAGACAGATACCGCTCTGGGACAAAGCACAGGGACAAACGTTACCTTTGCAATGGCTGAGCTACCCCTGGCAAGGTCCCAGGGCCCTCAGAGAGCAGGTCCTGGCACATCCTGGAACCTCCAGTACATGGGACCAAGAACAGTGTGGGAGCTGGTATGATCTGAAGCCTGGGCAACTTCTTTTCACTAATCCTAAATTTGAGACAGTGAGTGCAGATATATGTTTATGCAGAGGGTGGGCGGGATTCAGAATTTGGACGATGGACCTTTGATAGAAGACACTGTAAATTATCTACAGTCTCCTTCCTTTATTTTTTGTTTATAAACATTTATTAAGCACCTATTATGTGCCAGGCACTGTGCTAAGTAGGTGCTATTATTACCCCCATTTTACAGCTGAAGAAACTGAGGTACACAAAGGTTGGGACTTTCTCACACTCACATAGCTGGTTAAGTGTCTGCAAAAGGATCTGAATTCAGGTCTTCCCAACATATCAACTGTACTACCTAGCTGCCTTTTTCCTTTTGCTTTCTAGATGATTCTTGGGATACCTCAAGTCAAGCCAGGAAAAAGCTAGAATCAGACCCAGAGGGATAAAGGGAGCATGTGGGTCTCTCTCTTTTGCAAAAGTAAAGAGACCATTATTTATGGATTTCCAAAAGATATAAGCATTATTTTATATTATGGAGAATCTTATGCTTTATTAATCATGTTTCATATTTATATAGCATTTTAAGAAACATTTTGTGTATGTCTAGGAATTCCCCATTGTTTTTAGGGTACTGTATCTTTTGATTACTTGGCAAACCCTTCTCAACTTTGCCCTGACCTGAGGCATCTTTCCAGCCTCTCTGGACATCACTCTTTATTCCTTATTCTACACTTCAGCCAAACAAGCTTTTATCACTCACACAATCCATCTGCAGTCTCTGAGTCTTTCACTGGCTACCCCTCATGCCTGGAAATCCTTCCTTACCTCTGCCTCATGGAATCCCTCTCCCTCCTCCAAGATGGCTCTGGCAGCAATTTCTACATGAGACTGTTCCTGATCCCCACAAACTTCTAGGTGATCCCTATCTCCCTGCCTAAGTCCCTTGTATCTGACAACATTGTTATTTATTCTCTCTCAAAATATTCTCTCTTCAATATATACCTAAATATGTTGTAGTCTCCCACTAGAACACATGCTTCTTCTAAGGAGGAATGATTGTTTCATTCTTCATCCCTTATCCCCAGGACCTAACAGTAGTACCATAATAGGTGCTTAATAAATCTTGTTGATTGACTGATTTTTAAGGTTAATAAAGTTTATATTATCTATATAATATAGAGAACTATATATATTATTATATTATATATTTATATGTTATAATATATAATATAAATATAATATAATCATTACATTATATATATATATATATATTATATAGAGAACTATATTGTAGGGCTGCTAAAGGAAAAGCTGATATAATGGATGTAAAATCAATATTAAAGGATAAAAAAAGACACACAAGAGAAATGTATTCCTGCGCCTGAGGATTTGCTTCCCCTTGCTACAGGCTGAGGGGGCTTACTTTCCCTGGCACAGATTGCCCACCCCAGCCTCCCACAGGGATCCAGAGCTTCTATACCCACCATTCAGCACCGTGTAGGTAAGCTGGAAGTGCAGGCCGGCCTCAGGGTTGTGGTTTTCGGGGGCAATGATGGCGCTGACAGATGTCCGGGGCTGGATGATGGCAGTGCTGGTGGAGAGGACTCGGTCCCCGCCACCTCCGCTGGTGTTGTTGGACACCTTGACGGTAATGGCCTTCTCGGAGCCCAGTCGCTCTATTGGGATCTGGGCCCCTGCCTGGGTCTGGAAGGCCATGGAGGCCACCTTAGTGGAAACCGTGTAGTTGCTGATGTAGCCAAAGGGGAAGGGGTTGGAGTCCACTAGGAAGATGAGCTGGATGACATCAGTGAGGTCAGAGAAGGTGCTGTTGAAAGCAGGTGGGATGGAAAACTGGCAATCAGAGGTGTTCTCATAGCACAGCAGGCTGAAGGGGTCTGACCGTTTGCCTCGAGCCACGATCTCTTCCCCCGCCAGGGTCAGCGGTTCCTCATTCAGCACTCGAGACTTCATGAGGATTCGCATCAGGTCAGATGACAGGTTATAAGCCTTGAAGGCCACTAGAAGGGTGTGGGGTTTGCTGTAGAGTTCTGTAGGTTCCAGGCCCTGGGTATCTGAGTTCACCAAGTGAATTAGGTCACCTGAGGGAGATAAAAAAGTGATAAAAAAGTGAGGTGGTTAGGGTTAGCCTTGTAGCATGAGCCCCAGCAACCAAAGCACTCAGCCAGACTTTCAGCAGAAAAATGCATAAAAAATGGGAGACGTGGCCACTGACTTTGGAAACTCTTAATCTGATAGGGAAGCCCCAATGGGAGAAAAGGGTCGCTCTCCTTTCCCCATATTCTTTTCCAGCTGTCTCCCTGACTCTGCCATCACCCATCCCTGTGCTAGGCTTCCCTCCGGGCTGACCGGTAATGTTGAGGATGTTGTCAGCAATGGCTGTGGGGGTCACTGTTCCTTGCGTGGTCTCGTTTTGCAGGATGGCCATCATGTTCTCCAGCTTGTTTAGGGTTTTCTTCAGGCAAGAGTGGCATACAAATTCCTTACTTGCTACCTACAGGGAGAGAGTCCAGGGACAAAGGCTTACCTTCCTCTCATCCTTCTGCCTGTATCTTGTCTGTCTCAGACAGTGTTTTCTTCCCCAACAATGATATTTGAGGTTCTACATCACTTCCTGCTTCATCAATCCCAACCTTTTCTTTTTTATTTATTTTTTTAACACACCTTGCTTTATGAATCATGTTGGCAGAGAAAAGTCAGAGCAAAAGGAAAAACCATGGGATAGATTAAAAAAAAACAGAAAAAAAAGTAAACATAGTATGTGTTGATTTACATTGTCTCAGTTTCTTTTCTGGATGCAGATGGCATTTTCTGTCCAAGTTCTATTGGGATTGCTTTAGATCACTAAACTTTCATATTTATTAATCTTCTTCACTCATACCCTGGTCCTCACAAGCCCCTCACTCTTGGCTTCCTAACACTATGCATCATTATCTCCTCGTCCCCCATCTATCCCCTTCTTCCCTTTTGCCTTCCCTCTCTCCCATGGTGAGCTCCTCTGCTCACCACAATTTCCCTTGTTCTTTCTGATAACCCCAGCACCACCAAGAGTTAACTCCAACTCTTAGGTAAGGTTAAAATAATCAGAGATCTGAAAAGAACTGCTGAAGAGAACTGTCAGGTACCTCTCAGCCACCCATCCTGGGAGAAACTTAGCCCCAATCCATTTCCCTAGGGCATCCTTTGGGATGACTCAGAATTGTTAGGGAGGAAAAGGGTATGGAGAGGGAGTAGGATGCCCCAACATACTGTGCACTGGGCCAGGGCGGCTGAAATCTGCTGAATATCATCCACAGTGTTGACACGAAGGGAGACAAGGATCTCAGTAATGTTTCTTCGCATGAGCACCCGGAGATGCCTCTCGTGGCTGGCTTCCTCCTCTGAAGATGTCACCTGTTCATACTGATGAGACAGGAAGAAATATGTGCTTTATAAGAGCACATCTCTCACACACTTCAGATTCCCCTGAGTAATTAATGGTCTCTGATCCACTGAGAGAGAGCTGGGATTTTTTCATTTTCCTCTTCGCATCCCTAGCACCTAGCACAGATAAATGTTTATTGATTATTGATTTGCAGTGGTGGTCAGGGAATGAAGATGGTGACCCTTTGAGATCCCTCCCTTTATGAAACCAGTCTAAGTAACTCAAGTAACAATGAACCATGACACAGATCAACCACCCTGGCTGCTTAGTCTCTTGCCTCCTTCCTTGGTCCCCCATCAGGATGGAGGTGGAGATAGCACTGACCTCATTGAGGACGGTGATGAGGGCCAACGAGTACTCGATGACATGCTGGGGGTCAGCCTGTTTCACCAGCCCTGGAAGGACTGTCTCAGTCAGACTATACAGCCAGTGGGTAAGACAGTGGAAGCCAGCAGAAGGCTCAGGCAAGGTAATAAGCAGAGACCTGGAAAGCAACAGCCAGGTGAGGGTGAGACCTGTGTGGCAAGGACTGACTGCCCAAAAGTAGAGCTAGACTCCTAAACTGGGCAGATAAAGGCACACCTGGAGCAGATCCTCATGGTCCTCCCCACCCTCTTCTCCTCCTGATTCCACATGGAATACTCATTTTCTTTTCATTCTTCCAGTGCTCACAGCCTCAAACTGAAATGTATCTGGCTTGGATCACAGATGCAGAGCTGAAAGTGACCCCTTTTCTTTTGAACAGACTAGGAAACAGAGGTCCAGACAAGTTAAGTGGCTAAGTTCATATAAGTAGAGGGAAGGGGAACTAGGATTCATGCCCAGATCCTGATATACAGTCCATCCTTCCACTGAATCCTACTGCTTGTTTATAAACTGTTTCCCAAAGATTATCGAGTTTCTCCCAATGATTCCTTCTTCCATCTATCCCAACCATTCTCTAACCCCACCAACTCCTTGGGTACCCAGCCCAGGGCTCACCCTCAAATTCCTTAGTACAGTGCCTAGCACATAGCAGGAGCCTAATAAATGTAGAATGACTGACTGGGGAACAGACAGTCCTGGAGTGTCCCTTCACCCCCTTACTTGTTCAGGGCCACCACAGCAGCACCTAATTGGTCCTGCACCACCACAGAGAGGTCCACAGTAAAGTGAGTCTTAAAGCCAGGGGGCAACACAGCTCCATATGCGGAGAGACTGCCTTTGTAGATGCAGAACTCCTCACAGTAGCCTTGACGGCAGCGCCGCAGAAGCAAGGAATATACCAGGGGGGCGTCCTCATCCTCTGTGTCCCGCCAGCCTGCAAGAACCATAGCCCAGCATTAACTCTCCACGCCAGGAACTTCTGATCATCCTCCCAGTTCCCCATCCCCCTCTACCCCCTACCATGGACACTCCATGACAAGAGTCAGCATCCTAGGTGGAGAATGATGATGGGGGCCCAGTGAAAGGGAGAGAAGGAAGGAATAAACACTTATTAAAGCCCTACTTATGTGCTAGGCACTATACTATTATAATAATTATAGACACTTTACAAATATTATCTCACTTGATCTTCATGACAATTTTGGGAAGGAGATGGAGTAGGAAGGGAGGAAGAAAATGGATCAAAGCCATAACTAGAAATTTGAGTATCTATTTCATACTTCTCTATTGAAATTGCTCTCAAAAGTCACCAGTGACCTCCTAATTATCATTACGATGGCTTTTTTTTTTCTTTACCCTCTATGACTTTTAATTGTGTGGCAAATTCTCCTGAAAGATTAGAAACATAGACAGTCCACACAATGTTGGCAATTATGGCAGGGACAGGTGGGAAAGGCCGTCTGGTCCTTGTGGGCTAGGGCTGTAGAACTGCTTCAAGGAGAAAGTGCAGCCCCCAGTTATCAGCATCTTAGAGCAAAGCCCCATTGGTCCTGCCATAGTTATAGCTCTGAGATGACTGCATTATGAACTAAAGAAACTTTGAAGACAACAATGAGGTGAAATAGAATTATCCTATCTGATGAAAAATAATAAAGATAGAGCTCATTGACAGACCTCAGAAATCGTATCCCCTCCTTGTTCCAGAACCCATTATCCCTTCTCTCTTATGTCTTCAAACTCAAGTTTTTCTCTACTGGCTCCTCCTCTACATACATACATTCTCAAATCTCCCCAATTAGATATTTACTCTGGATCCTTTTATCCCATTCTTCTATCCATATTTCTTTCCTTTCACTGTCAATCTTCTTTAAAGGTTGTCTACACCTGCTGCTGCTTCCACTTCCTCACTACTCTCTCTGTCCTCCATTTGTAGTGGTTGGGTTGCCACTTCCACCTCTATTGAACCTACTCTCAGGAATAACCAATGACCCCTTAACTGTTAATCCCAATGGCTTTTTAAAATCAGTTCTCACTTTCCACGATCTTTCAGTAGCTTTCAAGACTGTTAACGGTACCTTCCATTGGGCTGTCTCTTTTTCCCTTGGCCTCTGAGATACCACACTCTACTCACTGTCCTCCGACTTCTCTAACTGCTCCTTTATCTTCTTCCTGGGTCTTTGATGTGCATGCTGACTACACTGGGAATTACGGGGCTGTCCACTGCTAACTCTCTTTCCTCTCTATAATCTTTTTCTTAATAATCTTATTCACTTATGCAAGAAACTCCCAAACCTGACCCTTTCCTGAGCTTTGGAACCCCATCTTCTACTGACCCTATGATACTTCCACTTGGAAATTTACCTGACACTGAAATTCTATATGCTCAAAACTAAGCTTGTCTTTACCCTTTACCTAACCTGACCCTCACGACTTCACTATTTCTTATCACGACTACTTCACATGGTCTCCTTTTCTCTGACTTATCTAATTCGTTGCCAAGTATTTATTGTTTCTACTTTTGTAAAATATCTCATTCTAAACACCTCTCCTCTCTTCTCCATTGCTACCACTTTACAGTAGATCATAACTTAATTGGACTATTGCCATTGCTGTTAAACCATCATTACTTGTATAATTTCCTTTATGCATAGAACTGCTCATATCATGGCTCTTCTCAAAAATCTTCAGGGACTTTTCAGTGACCACTAAGTCAAGTTCAAACTTCCTTCTCTGACATTTGAGGCCCTCCCGAAGTCATTTATATTTCCACTTTCTCCTTCTTTCCCTATTTTAGCCAATGGAACACTCTTTGATTTCCCAACATTTTCTTTGCTCTCTTCCCTACTTTGATGTCTTTTCTCTCTTTCAGTAGCATCCTTGTCTTTAAAAGCTTATACAGGACTTTGTTTACAATTATCTAAAGCACTTATCAGGTAGCACTACTTATTACAGACATTGGGGTACTTGTGTTTTGCCCTCACCTCCTTTTCCCCCCTCAATAATAAAAGTGCACCAAACACCACCCTCAATTTTATTTAAACTTTGCATTCACAATGCCCATCTCCCCCCATGCAATCCCAAAATCTAGTAGCGTATTCTATATATGGTAGATACTCAATGTTTACCCAGCGAATGAATAAATCAGAGGTGACCTGAGAATCAGAATTCCTAGGCTCTCTTCTCCCTAGCCTGTCTCCTTCACCGCTGCCCCAATTCACTGTATGGTCTTCCACAAATTGCTCTCGGTATATCCTTTTGGAAAATGGGTAGAATTCTTCCTGACCCACATGAGAGCAACAAATGAAAAGGTGGGAATGTTCTGTGGGGTGAAAACTCTTGAGGAAGTCAAGGGTGATTATACCTGGTGTCTCGGGGGCAAAGAGTGCTCTCACCTGTACATTCAAAGTGAACCTTGGTTGTGAGAGCCTTGACAGCCTCATGGGGGAAAAGACGGCAAGAGCCCCCAATAGGAGGGCGATTGGGGAACAGGTCAATGGAAGCAAATCCTTCTTCCTCCCCGGAGCAGCCTAACACAGTCAGGGTGAAGGTATAGCCCTCGCCATCGCGCAGCACGCCTCGCCTCAGAACCAGCCGCATGCCTGAGCTGCCTGTCGATGTTGTCGACTCATCCAGGACTAGGGATTTGTTGCTGAATGTCTGGGCTGCCCATCGCTGCCAGGTGAGACAAAGAGCCGTGTATATATATATATTCAGACACTAAAGCAGACATGCACACACAAACACCCACAAGTGACAGCTACATGCACACATAGCTGCGCATGCAGTCACACAGAAACTTGCAGATTCAGACTCTGGGAAGTGGAAAGAAAATGTAGCCAGCCGTTCCATGTCCTGCCCTTGTGTGACCCTCTTTTAAGTAGTCATCCCAGACTTATCCCTGGCTCCTCACCCCTCGCTTAGAGCCACTGCTGCAGTTGTGGCAGGTTCCCTCCAGGTAGACGTAGGAACTCTTGCTCACTTCATACACCGATTGTGCTTTGCAGGAAACACATTCCAGAGACACAATGGGCACTAAGCCATTCCTGATCAGCACCTGGAGAAAGGAGAATCAACAGAACGTGTTTCTGCCTTCATTCTCTCTCCTCTCTGATCTATCTTTTGTACTGATGCTAATATGATCCATGGCAAACCCTAATAGGACCTCTGCCTAGCTCCCAGGGGCAGTATCCCTGGGGTGGGGGGTGTACAATTAACTTCCCCTCATCCATGTCGACAGATGACAAAGCAGCCAGATACCCCAAAGAGCAATGAGCATAACATATCCCAATGGACCCATGATCTCGATATCTCCAACAATGCAAATCAGAACCCATCCATGGACTCTTGTCCATGCTCTTCCATAAAACCTCCATAGGGTGAGAAGTCCAATTATTCACAGGTCACAATATCCAGGAAGTGAATCAGCAATACTCTCCAGGGCCTCTGACATCCATGTGTAGAGTAGAGGCAATACATAAAACAAACTCTAGGTCTGGCCTAAGGTAAGGAGGAAACAACTGATTGTATATGAGGTGGGAGAGAAGCATTCTATAACAAGAAATTGCATTTCTTAGTGGAAATCCATGAACTGGAAGGAGGGGAAATGAAGGAGAACATTTTGGGGAGGGTCAAGGCAAGGGGAAGCACAAGTGATGTTGTTGCGTATATTCTCCACTGAAGCCTTATCCAAAGCTCCATTTTGTCATAAAAATGATGTATGTTACATTAAAAATAATTCTATAGACATCTTTTTGATACTGGTATAATTGTTTTGCCATCACCCTCATCTCCCTACCTACATTTTGAATGCTGCCCCTTATGAATAAGGTCATTTCATATAATAAAGGGGAAAAAAAGGAAATTTTAAAAGGGGGTAGAGTATGTTCTGTGTTTACTGAAGGGCCTACTGTGCCAGCAGAGGGCAAACTCGAGCAGTCTTAGTTAGAAAGATTTAGAGTACTGTCCTCAACCAGAGGGAGTCACCAGCTGCCTTCAATAAGCTGGAGTCAGATGGCAGCCGAAGCATAAGGGGAAGAAGGAAAGCTTCGACTTGACCCCTGACCTTGACCTTAAGTAAGATGTTCAATCTCCATGGATCTCAGTTTCCTCATCTGTAAAATGATGGGATCATACCAGATGATGTCTGAAGTCCCTTCTAGTCCAAGCAAGATCTATAATTCTATCATCCTGGAGAACAGAAACCTGAACCATCGTCAGGGACCTGTGAAAGATTATGGAGCTTGAGGGATGGGCAAATGTTCTCATTTTCAAATGGGATGAAGCTAAATCCTTTTAACTAAAGACTAGAAGAGCTTGACTTAAAGAGATGTTTTTTTAAAGCATTCAGAAAGGGAAAGCAGTGATCACGAAGAACTAATATAGCTTTTTGGTGGTTGCTAAGGTAGCTCAGGATAATGCCATAGATACAGTAATGCACATGACACAAGGTCTCATGATAACTTGTGAACAAGAGGAGGGAGAGAAGAGTGGGCAGTTAGATTTCAAAGCTTCTGAAAGAATGGACCCAAGTGGTAGTGACTAATGGGTCACTGACAGTCTGGGAGGAAATATTCAGTGAAGGGAGGTCCTTGACATTGTTCTAGTCAGCATTTTAAATCAGTTGCTTGGATGAAGGGAAAGAGGAACAAGGAAATAAGCATTTATTAAGTTTATTATTATTATTACTCTGTGCCAACTTATGGGGGCAGCTAGATGGATAAAGTACTAAGTCTAGAATGAGAAAGATCTGAGTTCAAATCCAGTCTTCAACACTTACTTACTAGCTATATGACCCTAGGCAAGTCACTTTGTCTCCGTTTCCTCATTTGTAAAATAAGCTGGAGAAGACCAACTGCTCCAGTACCTTTGCCAAGAAAACCCCAACTAGAGTCAAAAAGAGTCAGACGTGACTGAACAACAATAAGAAATGGGCCAAGCACTTTGCAAGTATTACTTCATCACATTCCTACAACAGCTCTGGGAGGTAGGTGCTATTATTATCCTCACACTATTCAACATTCTTATTAATGACTTGGATGAAGGCATTGGTGGAAGGCTGATCAAATCTGCAGATGACATGCAGCTAGGGAGCACAGCTAATATCAATAATTCACATTTATATAGCACTTTATGGTTTCCAAAGTGCCTTTTTTTTTTTTTTTTTTGAAACAACAATGTTATGAAATAAGTGATCTAGTTACTATTCTGTTGTTAAAGATGAGGAAACTGAAGTTAAATGGTTCAGGTCTTCTGATGCTAAGTCCAATGTCCTTTCCACTGCCGCACACAACTTAACACATTGTATGATAGTTAGGGTCCCCCTCAAAATAGCCCTAGAAGTCCAGAACAATAGATACAGTCTAAGACAAAAATATTTAGGGAGAGATGCAATTATTTATACTTGTGTGAAAAAATCAATGGCACAAAGACAGAAAGGGAAGGACACTGGTAAAGGATAGTTTTTATGAAAAATATGGTGGGGGAAGAGAAGACAGTTTAATGAACTGTTGGAGGTCTCATGAAATTCCTGTTAAGGCATGCATTGAAGCAGATGACCTCTGCTTTTCTAGGTGGAACAGTGAATAGAGATCCAAGTCTGAAGTCAGGAAGACGAGTTTGAATCTGGCCTCAGATACTGTCTAGCAGTGTGATTCTGGGCAAGTCTCTTCATCTCTTTCTACCTCAGTTTCCTCAACTGTAAAATGGGAATAACACCACCTATCTCTCAGGGCTGCTATGAGGATTAAATGAGTTCATAATTGGAAGGCACTTAGCACAGTGCCTGGCACATAGTAAGCACTGTAGAAATGTTAGCAAAGACTTGAAGGAAGCAATGCAGCCCCAACCTCAAATTAAAAAGTCATCTCTTAATTATCTGTTTTAGATAATCTCTTCCTTCTTTGTCTTAGCTGTGCTGAGAAAGAAGTACAATCTGCTGGGGCAGCTAGGTAGTGCAGTGCAGTCCTTTAGTCAGGAGGGCCGAGTTCAAATCTGGTCTCAGACACTTAATACTTCCTGGATATGTGACCTTGGGCAAGCCTCAGGGAAAACAAAAACAAAAACAACAACAACAAACTACTGGGCTTATAAACCGAAGAGATCTTAAAGAAGGCAAAGGGACCTGCATGTGCAAGAATGTTTGTGGCAGCCCTCTTTGTGGTGGCAAGAAACTGGAAACTGAGTGGATGCCCATCAGTTGTAGAATGGCTGAATAAATGACAGTTTATGAATGTTATGGAACATTATTGTTCTGTAAGAAATGACCAACAGGAGGAATACAGAGAGGCCTGGGGAGACTTACATGAACTGATGCTGAGTGAAATGAGCAGGACCAGATCATAATACACGGCAACAAGACTATATGATGATCAATTCTGATGGACGTGGCCCTCTTCAACAATGAGATGAACCAAATCAGCGCCAATAGAGCAGTAATGAACTGAACCAGCTACACCCAACGAAAGAACTCTGGGAGATGACTATGAACCACTACATAGAATTCCCAATCCCTCTATTTTTGTTCGCCTGCATTTTGGATTTCCTTCACAGGAAGGTGTTTCAAAGTCCGATATTTTTTGTACAGCAAAATAACTATATGGACATGTATACATATATTGTATTTAATTTATACTTTAACATATTTAACATGTATTGGTCAACCTGCCATCTGGGGGGAGGAGGGGAAAATTGGAACAAATGGTTTGGCAGTTGTCAATGATGTAAAATTACCCATGCATATATCTGGTCAATAAAAACTATAATTAAAAAAAATTAAATTAAATTAAATTAAAAACAAACAAACAACAACAAAGTAGAATCTGTCCCAGAGAAAGTGAAGGGCAGGGAGGAGGAATCTGTTTTTGAACATGAGTTTATATCTGAATATATCATTAACAAACAAGAATCCTTGGACTGTCCACTATTTGGGCTTATCCACACTTGTGTTTTTCTTTTCTTCATGATCTGGCAATATCACTTCCTCCCCAGACTATATAACTCATAATCCCCAAGACCTGAGCCCCTTCTTTCACCTTGTCAGAGAGAGGTCACCCCACTGGAAGGTGAAGGTGTAGATCACTTCTAATTCCTGGACTTGGATACTTATTTATCCATTATTTGGGTAGGGTTGCCAAGGAGTGTTGCCTCCCGAAGTGGGGTCCAGAGAGAGCAGTGGTACCCACCGTCTGATTGGTCACTTCTTCCTTTCTTCCTGCCTTCCACACAGTCAGGTTGAATGTATATTCGACACCGGCCTCAAGCCGCTCTTTTGGAATGGTGATCATGCTGCTTCCTCGGGGGCCAAAGTTTAAGGGACACCCTCCAGGATGACTCTGTATCACCAGATGGGACGGAACAGGAGAGAAGTCATCAAACAGACAACCGTGGCTGGGAAAGAGGGAGGAGACCCTTCCATCTAACTATCCTATTAGGGAAGGAAATCTCCCAAGTAGGCAGTCATTCAAAAGAACCCTTTCTCAAAAACTCTGACTGTCCAGAAGGATGGTTACTTGCAAAGACCAAGCTAGGGTCTCTTGACCACAAATTTTTCAGGCGTCTCTGGTGGGAAATAGGTGTAAGTTGGTTTCCCATTGGTTATCCTTCACTCCACTGTTAATCACTCTAGATACAGTGAGATGCGTGTACGGAGAGCTAGCCAAAACCACTGATAATTTCCCCACCCTCCCCAGCCACCGTGGTCCTGGGCTCCCTGCTGCCCCTCCGCATCCCATGAATAGAATCCCATGGAAACTCAACTGACCTTGGAGGAAGAGACGCAGGCCCAGTGGAAGCTGAGGAGGGTCTGGTCACCGTCCTCCAGGTTGGGGTCATAAGATTTGCCGCCATCGAGCACCAGATCCCGCGTGTTGGACCAGACTCTGTAGGAGCCGCCGTCGATGATGGGCACCAGCCGGCCAGGTGTCACAGTAACGTTGGCCTGAATGCTGCGGGATAAGGGCGTGTCGCCAAAGGACACCACAAACACGAAGCAGTAGTCGCCCACGGCCAGGGCCAGCCGCGGCACCACCAGCTGAGGCCGGCTCACGTCCACGCCGGGCAGGGGCACGTGGGCGGAGCGCCGGTAATGGAGGCAGCTGGCCGCCCGGTACACCTGCCAGTGATATTCAGTCTGGTAGGTGACACAGCCCCGCAAGTTGATGTGGGCCTCCAGGTAGCTGCGCTGAGAGCGGCGCATCACCACCTGGGTGGGCAGGGCCACCTCCACCTCTGGCTCCTCACACTCCAGCACCCGCACCGTCACCGTGGCCCTGGCCACCAAGAAGCTGACCAGATTGGAGGCGTTGACCTGGATGTGGTAGTCCCCGGGGAGCAGGTAAGTGTGGTTAGACAAGGGTGTGGAGGTCACTTGGGCCCGGGACCCGTCTCCAAAATCCCAGTGATAGAAGACCCGCCGGGGGCTGGGTGTTGTGGCTGCCTCAAACTGGGCCGATCGGTTAGTGAAGCAGCTCCCAGGATGGAGAGCCACTGCTTGGATGAGGTCCTGAACCTCGATGGTCCTGGTGAGGTTCACACTCCCCAGGTCATTGAAGGCACGGACATGGATCTCGAGCTGGCCGGCGGCCACAGGGGTGTAGGCCACCTCTCGGCCAGAGAGGATGACCAGGGAGTCCCCCTGAACCTTCTGGAGGGAGAAATCCCAGGCATACGAGACGCGTGACCCCCTCTGGACGCGGGCGGTGAAGTTCCTCTCCCCACCCGTCGGTATACCTAACTCGCAGCAGCCCACAATCTGCAGCCCTGCAATGGCTTCCAGGACAGATATGCGCACCTGGACCTGCTCCCAGCTCACATGATTCTCTGCCTGCACAGTCACCATGTAGTCACCCACTCTGGGGAAACTATGGGAGAAGCTGGGTCCGCCCAGAGCCGTGGGGACTCCCCCATTAATCAGGAGCCGATAATTGACATCCGAGCCCAAGGTCAGGCGGACGCTGAAACGGACCCTTTCCCCTGGCTCTACCACCCTGCTGCTCGCCCAGAGTTCTAGTCCCTGGATGGGGTCCTCCACGGTGAGGTTGCAGCTGGCCGCGGTCCAGCTGACGGCATTGGAGGCGTTCAGTCGGATGGAGAAGGCACCGGCCTTGGGAAAGACTTCAGTCATTCTCTGTCCACTCTTGGTGCTGTCCAGCACCTCCCACAACCAGCTTACATTGCTCCCGTGCTCCAGGTCCCCCCAGAAGTGAACAGCAGAACCGGAGACCATAAAACTGCTGCCCGACTCCCCACACCCAATGCTGAGGCCGGCCACGGGCTCCTGCACATCCACGTGGATTGTGCCATTGACTGAGCCAAGCTGGTTCTCGGCTATGACAGTGACCTCCCACAGCCCAGGGCTGGAGAACGAGTGGGTGACGAAGGGGTCGGCGGCCTCCACGCGGACTCCGTCCTGCAGGAGCCAGGCGTAGGTGATGCTCGTGCCGCTGGAGAGCACGGCGCTGATGTTGACAGATGCGTTCACAGCCGTAGGGTTGGGGGAGGCAGACAGGGCCAGCTGCCCCACGTTCTCCACAAACTCAAACGTCCTGTTGACCACAGCGCTTCCCAGCATGTTGACGGCCCTTAGCTGGATGTGGTAAGTGCCGGCCTCGGGGACGGTCAGTGGGAAGATCTTGCCCTGGGCAGCATGGACGAGGCCGCTCTCCCGCTGCACTGTCCAGCTGTAGGAGATGTTGGTACCATCCCTGACCGCCGCCTGAAGCTGGAGGGTGCGGTTGGTGGGGAAGCAGTCCCTGTCCCCCCCACCCAGCATCTGCAGCCCCTCGATCTGCTGCAGCACGTAGATGAAGATGCTGTCCTGCAGGGAACTGACCTCGTTCTCAGCAGTGACAATGATGTTGAAGGTTCCCACGGAGCGGAAGGTGTACGAGATGGTGGAGGAGCCGGGGATGGGGGTGCAGCGATCACACAGGACCCAGGAGTAGTGCACGTCGCTCCCCGCCTGCAGTGTGGTGCTGAAGCTCACCGAGCCGTTCAAGGGCACCACGGTCCGGCTGGCGTTGACGCTCAGGCCCTGGACCCGCCTCTTGACGGTGACGTTGAGTTGGGATTCGCTGCGACTCACCTCGTTCCAGCCCAGCACACTGACCGTGTAGGTGCCCGTGCGGTTGAAGGCGTGGACGACCTGTGGGCTCTCTTGCCTCCAGCCATCGCCCAGGTCCCAGCTGTAGCTGGCCGGGCTCCCGCTGCCCCTCACTGAGAACAGGTAGGGCTGATTTAGCTCCAGCACGTGAGAGCTGTTCACCTCGATGCTGCTGATGCCCACGGGCTCCTGCACCTCCACGAAGGCCGTGTCGTTGTCGGAGGAGACGTTGTTGGACACCGTCACTGTGACCAGGTAGATCCCGGGGACCTTGTATGTGTAGCTCGCCTCCGTACCTCCTGAGCGGGCAGAGTCATTGGCCCCGAAATCCCAAGAGAAGTGGTAGAAAAATGGGGGGAAGGCCTGGACTTCCAGCTTGGCTTCCTCCCCAAGCTTCACAAACTGCCTTTCAGGGCGAAGGGTGATGTTGCTGACCTCCGGCTCCACACAGACGCTGGTGAAGTAATGGGCCTTGTTGACCAGGCTGGACAGGACCAGCGAGAGTGGGAAAGTCCCACTGCGGGTGAAGTTATGCGTGACCGTGGGGCGGCCGTGAACGGTGGCATTGGATGAGCCGTCGCCGAAAGTCCAGTCAAAGACATAGTGCGTATAGTCCCCAGTCACGTGAGCCGTCAACTGCACCTCGGGCTGCTTGGGGATGCAGGACGCGGGCTCGATCTTCAGCACTTCCAGGACGAAAATGTGGACGGGCAGGAGCTGGGAGACGGAGCTGACGGGATTGGCCGCGGTCACCTTGATGGTGCAGTTCTCATCCTGCAAGTAGACATGCTGGACAGAGGGCTCTGGGCCGCTCAGGACCGTGCCGTCTCCCATATCAAAGGTCCACGTAATATTGTCCCCGGCTTCCACCGAAGCGTTGACAGTGACAGCCATGCCCTTTTCTGTGGCTGCAATTGGACTCACGTGCAAGCCCCGGATCTCCTCGAAGACTTGGACAGAGAGCTCTGCTCTCACACTGCTCACGGTGTTGTTGACCGTCAGGCTGATGTTATACACCCCTCTGCGCCCGTAGGTATGGCTGACTGCTGGCTCACTCTTCAGCACCCCTGGGGAGCCGTCCCCGAAGTCCCACGTGTACGAGACGCCGGTCGGAGAGGGCAGCGGGCGTGGGGCAAAGGCGATGGGGCGACCCACCACCAAGGCTCCTCCGTCGGTCTCCACGGTGACATGGGGCAAGGAAGCCCGGACACTCAGTGGCAACTGCTGAGTCAAGTTCTCAAAGGTATTGAACACAAACACTGTGAGGTTATAGTCCCCTGAAGGCGAGAGAAATGGGAAAGAGAAGAGTCAACCAGTCAATCAATTTTAAAGAATCTATTGTGTGCCAGGCACATGGGTGCTAGGGCTGCAAAGACAAGAATAAACACAGCTTCTGCCCCAAAGAAGGTTAATTCTGGGGCAGCCACGTGTTGCAGTGGATAGAGCACGAGATCTGGAGTTAGGAGGGCCCGATTTCAAACCTCCCTCAGACACTCATTAGCTGTGTGACCCCAGACAAGACATTTAACCCTGATTTCCCCCCTTCCAAAAAAAGAAGAGCAGTTAACATTCTATCGGAGGCAGCAACACAGTACAGTGGAAAGAGCACTGGCTCTAGGGGCAGAAGACTTGGATTCAAATCCTACAACTATGGGTGACCATTATCTGTAATATGAGGTAGCTGATGTATAGATGACCTCTGGGGTCCTTGCCATCTCAAATTCTATGGTCCTGGATACAAATCTAAGTACATTAAAATGCATACAAAATAAATCCAAGGCAACTTTGAAGGTAGACACTAGCTGGGAGTATCAGGAAAGACTTTCTTGGGTAGGAGATGGCACTTGAGCTCAGTTTTGACAGAAAACAAGGATTTCTATAAGGCAGAAGTGAGAGGACAGGGCATTCTGGGCAGGGGAAAAACTATGCAAAAACATGGAGAGGGGAGATGGCATGTCATGTGTGAGGAGGAACAAGTAACCAGTTATTACACCTAGCATTTCAGTAGGAGCCCGAAATCTTAGAAATCACACTAGATTCTGAGGTTACAGGCCCCTCACTCCTCATGCTGATGGGACCTCTGCTTCCTCGGGACTCCACACAACACTATAAACTCAGAAAGGACCATAGATAGCGAACTGGACAAGAGAAACAGCAATTTGTCCCATATCAATGAACTCAGACAACCAGTGATCCTGAAGGAGGAATCAAAGGGGAGAGAACTGATGGTGTGAGTTGTGTCTGTGGGGAATATCACGGGAAAACCTTACCGCTGCCTCCACTGCTCACCTGGGACATGGTAGGTATGTGTGACATTGTGTTCGATTAGCACTTGATGGACGCCAGGCTCTGGAGCTAGAAAAGACTCGTTGTATGGGGGCTTGAACTGACCACTCTCTTGCTCCCCATCCCCAAATGTCCACCTGGAATAGAGGGAGGGGAAGAGATCAGGGAGTGAAGAGAAGGTCAAGAGTTTCCAGCACACAACTAATTTAGGGTGGGAAAAGTGATACCCACCACCTTCTGAACTAGCAGCTCAAGGGGCAATAATTGGAATTGATACACAGCACTTTGGAACAGGGGACTACCTCCTCCAAATCAAAGAGGTAACCTTCCATCCCAGGATATTAAATTGCTCATATGGCTCTATGGGATTTACTCAGGCTGACCCAATTTCCCAATCCCTACCTCCCCAAGCCCCCACAACCTATCGAACTGAATACATGGGTTTCCTAATTCTGGTTGAAGAGGTTCCCCACGTTCTCAGATCAGTGCAGAATGTCCCAGCTTCACCAATGACGGCTCCAGACTGCAGGCTCGGTGCTCACTTGGCCAGCAGGGTCACTGAGGCTCAGGTCAGCACAGGAGCTGAGCTGGACCATGGACCAAGTGCCCTTGTTGTCGTTCCCTATTTTCCTTCCTAGATCTGGAGATGGCGAAAGACTCACAGGAAAGCTACTTCCACAGCCGAGTCCACTTGGACACTAGCTCCAAGCTGTAGCGTGGTGTTCTGGGGAATGATGGCTGGAACCTCGGACACCACCAGGTCTCTCATCTTATTCATCTTCTCCACTGTGACATTGTAGTTCACGGTGACGTTACTCACGTGGTTGGAGGCTGTCAGCTGTAGGACACAGGCAGGGCTGGGACCCGAGACCTTGAACCAGGTCCTCAGAGGGGAGACGGGGGAAGAGTCATAGAAAAGGAAGCCAGACAGGAATTCAGAGACAGAGCGGCACACACAGGAGAACAGGTTAGAGGCAGAGGGTTAGAGAAAGATCCACAGAGTCCGTCTCCTCCTCCCTCTTCCCTCTCCCAACACTCCCAACCGACTCACTCACCCTTAGGTTTTTCAGGACCCTTCAGGAACAGAAGCAAAGCAGAAAAAAAAGGCAGAGGTGAGATCACAGGAAGCAGTTGCTACATCAGACTGTCCTGCTTAGGAAGCAGGGATGCCCAGGCTCAGAGCAGCCAGCCGACCTCTCTCTAAAGCCCAGGGAACGGACAAGGGGCCGGGACCCAATTTCTATTTACCGAGAGCTTAAAGACAGCAGCACTCTGGTAGATGACATTGAAGACAATGTTGTAGAAGGTCAGAGACTGTTTGTCATCGATGGTCCACTTAAAAACGACGTCAGAGCCAGCATCAACTACAGGGCTATACCTCTGGAATGGAGGAGACAGGGCATAGTTTCCGTGTTCCCAAGTTGAAGGGCAGCCAGCCAAGACCCCTCTTACCAAAATGGACCAGGAAGGGCATTAAGGAAGCCCGGGCTATACCTAATTATGGCTCCTTTACCCATCCCTGACTATTCATAATTCCTCCTGGCTCCAGTAAGAACCATGAAGACTCATTCAAATAACTCCAAATAACTCATTTCAGATAACTTGTGTTTAGCTACAGTTTCTGATACCAGCACATTTCTACAAACTGATGTATTCGAGTTCTTCTCCAACTTGCCCTTCCACCCAATGCCATCTAGTAAGTCTTGAAATGCTCCCCAATTATGGCCCGCTAAACATATTATCCAAGTCAGGATAGTCAGGGAACTAAGGTTACTTAATTATTCCCAATCCTCTGAGAAGGTCAAAAGGAAGAATGCTTTTAAGTATATTCAAGGGAACCTCTTAGCCCTTCTGTTTCCCGATTCCTACTCACCACCAGGGTGCTCTGTAACACCCGGGTCTGGGGGTTTGGGGTGGCACTGAGTCCCCGGATAGGCTCCTCAGCCTTCACCTGGATGCTGATATTGTCCCGGCTCACATGGTTTTCTGCCACAATCTCCACTAGGCTTTCATCCTCCCCGAGACCATCAAGTTCAAGTAATGCAAACCAGGTGTCATTGGTTTCCCGGACACAGTCTGCTGTCAGCTGGACCACCCCTGGGGGGCAGGAGGCTTCAAAGGGCACACTCTGGTTGCTGCCCAGCTGACTGGCTGTGGAGTTGACCCCTGAGCTGATCTTCAGCACTAGGTAAGTCCAGTTGGTGGACACGTAGAACCGGCCATCCTGGGGCGTAGGATGAATGACTCTGAGTCCCGCCACCGGCGAGAGCACGTCAAAGCTACAGGACAGGTTGTGGCTGGACACGCTGTTGTCCACGGAAGCTCGAACCACATAGTGCCCGACGTGTTGTAGCCCAGGGTTAAGGAGCTGGCCGAGGAGACGGGTCACCTGTTCTGAAGCAAAGAGCAGCCGCAGGGCACAGGTGGTGCCATTGGGGGCAGACACCCCAGAGAGGTGAGCAGGCAGGCTGGGCAGCCAAGTGGAGACATTGGCACTTAAATATTCAGGCTGGAGCTGTTGGTGGGAAAGTGCCTCAGGATGGGGCAGACAGCGCAGGAGAGCTCCTGAGCCTGCATCATGCTGGATACTGAAGAGGTCCCCAGGAAGCAAGGAGATATTCTTGCTGCTGAAGCTCACCTGGGGTGGAGAGCAGCAGTATTAGATAAGCGAACCATCCCAAGTGGCCCCACTACTGATTTCTGGTAATCAGGATGTTGAAGGGGAGAACCTTTCTTGGAACAAAAGGAAGCATAAGTTGACCTGAAGAAACATCAGTCCTATTGCTCTGATATTGCCCTAAAGGTAGGGGGGGACAGACACAGCCTCTCCACCATCCCTCCTCCCGCAGTCACATCTTCATGACCATTCCATTAAGTACGCTGTCCCTGGGAATGTGGAATAAGAGCAGTCTGTTCTCTCTAATCCAGGAGCTCTTTAAACTTATTTTGTGTCCTGGCTATCTTTGATAGTGTGGTGAAGTCTAAGGAGCCCTTCTCAGAATGATATTTTTAAAAGCATAAAATAAAATACAGAGGATTACAAAGGAAAAAAAAAGTTATACTGAAACTTATCTCCCACAATATGTTTTTTACATAAAACTTAGTTTATTTTTCAAAAGTTTTGACTTTAATCAAATAGAACCAGAAATGTTTTCTTTCCATCTGCATATTTGTCTGGGTTGTTTTCCTATATTATTTACATAGTTATTGTCATCTGGATGTTGCTATTTGGATTCCGCTTCCTATCCTCTGCGTCCCTTTAGTAAAGTCTTCCCACAAAACTCCTTGTTTTTCAGAGTATCACTGTCATATAGCCATATACTAGTTTACTCAACTGATTGCTTAATTCTTGGACACAAATTGTTTCCAAGGATTTTGTTCTTGTGAATTATGTTTCAAAGAATCATTTTATAGAAGCAGGTGTCCTTCTGCCTCACTGACACTCCTCACCCTCCATCACAAATATCTTCAGAGTTCAAATTTTTTTTAAAAACCAAGTTCACAAACCATAGATTTAGAAACTTCTGCTTTAACAGGATAGTCCCCCTAGGATAGCTCTGAAGGGGAAAACATTCCCCCTTCTCTTCCCCTTCCTTCTTTTTCTCCTTCCTCCTCTTCCCTTCTCTTCCTCTCCCTTTCCCCTCTCTCCCCTCTCTCCCCTCCTTTCCCTTTTTGCTCCCCTCCTCGCTTTTCCTCTCTTCTTCTCTCCTTTCCTCTGTCCCCTCCAGGATCAGGTCCAGAGTTGGGGATACATACCGAGTATTGCAAGGAAGGGCCTGCTGGGATGGAGAACAGGAACTCTCTCCAAAGTGAGTAGTAGCTGGACCAATGGTTGTCTTGTTCGGAGGAAGAATCATTAGCACAGGGTGATGTGCTACAAGGACTGTCCAGGGGCAAGCACATATTTGCCGAGGGACACCAGTGCTCCCCAGCCAAGCACTCAAGGGGCACCCATGTTTGGTTGTCTAAGGGTGAGCATGAAGGTTTGCTGGTGCTCTCTGGAATACCTGAAAGGAAGGCAAGAAGGTGATATGAAACTGAGGGTCCATTTTGCCCTAAAGGGAAGATCCCAGTCACTTCCAACTAAGCCTTTTACTC